>NC_088681.1:6300000-6600000 GCF_950023065.1 Planococcus citri | reverse complement strand
CCCTATCCACAACTGGTACTTTACCTTATCTCCCGCCAATACTGAAAGTAGGTCAACGTGAGAACTATGTTTTAGAAACAATACGCATGTCTGGTAGAAAAGCATACGTATGTATTCATCCGCGACACGTAGCTGGAGGCTCCGTGGATCGGATCTCTGACCAGCAACTTTACTTGGTTTCGGCAAATTGCAAATGCTGGTTCTCTGTCAATCTATAGACGAAGAGGATGATGGGTCTAGTATCCTCTCCTTTGGCTCTACGTTGTTCCCACTTCATTAAGTGGTTAAAGTGCGCATTTAACGCGATAGTTTTTTGTAAGTCAAATTATCGTGGTACTTATTGGGCAAATCTCCGATCCTGCCGGCCATTGGAATTGCTTCTCGTAAGAAAGGGTACTTATAGTAATCCATTTCTGTCGTCGAGCCTAGTATTAGTGAGCTCCCGCGAAAGAGACAGAAAATGCGTACAGTGTTAGAGATATGTGAATATCTCGCCCTTGATCTTGGTACTCATAAAGGTATTTAGTAGTAATTAGTGTACTAACATTTTGTTATTATGGAAATAATTATCTCAACTAACGCGAGTTGTGTGGTATACACCAGAGTGTGTACCCATTATAAAATATTTCTCATAGGTATTTCATATTATCTATAACCCTTCAAGTGTACTTACATATTATTCTTTTTATCAATAAATCACATTGTAACATCTCTGTGTCAAATGTGTGTATCGATTTGGTAATTCGAATGATTAATGTGAAGGGTGAACTAGTATTGATTGGAACCTCTCCTATGAACTGAGCTATCCATGGCAAGGTAAATATTCCTTCTCTAAGGAATATGTATTGACTCAACTACATAAATAGGAAGTATGATAATTTCCCTCTATCCCAGTTATGCTTATTCTCACTCTATCAACTTTCAATTTAGGTACTTCAAGATTCGATGTAAAATCCTCTAAAATTGTTTTTTCAAAAACTTCACTCAGAAAATCTCAAATTTGAGGCATGCTTCTTCCTCAGATTTTGAAAGTACCTAATGGTATTTACGAACTCAGTGGGGTTTAATCATGTAGAATTGACACCAATATCGCCCCGTTAGGCCCATTTGGAAAAATGGGGGGTTGAACCCTCCCCCCCAAATCACCCCCCCCCCCAATCACCTCCTATGGGACTTGGCGATTGCCTCCCGGGCTTAAAAATTTTCTTTTGGTGTCCTTGTTCATCATACCAAATTTCAAAGCTTCATCATAATTTGCCGCTTATTGCCCAAAAAATACATTTTGCCACTGAACTATGTATTTCAAGTTTCAAAAATCTGCTGGAGGCTCCAGTTCTGCCCAACGAGGTTTGAAACCGTTTCCCCCCCGATTACACAGGTCGAAAATGGGAGATATCCCAAATTTCAACTTTCTAGGTCAATTCGGTAAAATTTTGATTTTTTTCTCATTTTTAAAAATTCACCAAAAATCGATATAAACCATTGATGTAACACTTGAAATTTTGGTTGATGGTAAATTTTTCAATGCTCTTTCTATCTAGCTGTGTCCAGTTTCAAAAATTTTATGGGAATATTATTTTGGAATTTGGAAAGCAAAATCTGCAATTTCGGTTGACCTGTGAATCAAAATGGCTGTCATCTTGTGAGTGAGGCCAACTTTTTTTTTTGTTCGCAAGTTTGCTTTAAAATGTTCCTTAAGATGATGTAGATATACAGAAATAGGTAGAAAAAGGACCAATATGGCGACACCACACAATTTACTTTTTGATGAAATGAACATTTTTTCGTGTGTGTAGGATATATATTGTATATTATTTTTTCCTCGTAAAAATAGGCGTGATAACACTAGTCATAGTTTTTTTTTTGTCAAAAATACAATATGTTGGCAACGTGAAATATATGCATTGTCATCACCCTAATCCAACGACCAATCGTGGAGCTATCATTACTGTTATTCACTTGTGACTGGCTAAGTACACAAACATGAACCTTTTTTGAGAGTACTCTATATTAATGACAACTCTGTTTAAATGTTTCATCTTTTATTTCGGTATTTGTAGCGCATAACTAGTTGGCTTCTCAATTATTTAGAAGAAGAGGACGTCTCATTTGCGATATGATCTTTTGTCCTGTAGGCGGAGGTACAGATGCAGGATTCATCGCCTTACTGCTGCGATATTTGTGGTACAAAGTTTTCCTGTAAACGTGATTGGACAAGCCATCAGCAGCGAGAACATTCGAAGCCGTTTCACTGCCAAGTCTGCGACAAACAGTTTGCTTATAAAAGAAGTTTAATTGCACATGGATCGACTCATAATGAAAAGAAACGCTACAAATGTCGCATTTGTGATGTACGATTTAAGCAAAATCTCAGTAAATTGGAGCACGAACGTGTGCATGTGGAAGGAGCTTCTTTCAAGTGCCCTGTTTGCGGAAAAATGTTTTCATATAAACAATCTCTCATTAGACACCTGGAACTACATTCTGATGTGAAACCGTTTTCTTGTCAAACATGTAGCATAAGTTTTACTCGAAAAGATCATTTTACTAATCACCAACAGACGCATAGTCAAGAGAAACGCTACAAATGCCGCATTTGTGACGCACCATTCAAGCACTATCACGGTAGATGGCGCCACGAACGCAGGCATGTGGAAGGAGCTTGTTTTGAGTGCGCTGGTTGCGGAAAAAAGTTTTCCTATAAAGATTCTCGCATTAGACACCTGAGACTAGTACATTCCGGTGTGAGACCGTTTTCTTAGTTTTGCTCTAAAAGGCGATCTTACTGATGACCAACAGACGCATAGTAAAGAGAACCCCTTCAAATTCCGCATATGCAAGTAACAATTCAGTCAGCAAGGGAGTAAGACAAAGCAGGAACGTTCCCATGCGAAGGGCCCTCGTTTTGAGTGTGCTCATTGTGGCCACAAATTCCGCCATAAGAGCACCCTACTTGAACACATATCATTTAAATGTGCATAAATAGCAATACTTGAGTACCTACCTTTCTCAATGTGTAAAGATTCTAATTGTTTTTCTCCTTTTTTTTTTTCATTTTTTTTTTCAATTTGATACAAACTTGATTTGATACTTGACCAATTTCGTAAATTCATTTTATTCTTAGAGATTGCCGCGTACCTGAGTACATATTAAATGTCTAATTAACATCCACTTTGTGCTTCTACTTATATGGGGAAAAATACACTATGGTATTTCATGTTCGGCTTTTATTTCCTTTTTCAAAGTCTGTCGACTAATGAAGTCGGTTCATTTTTTTTAATTTTAGCGATTTTCCAGACGAATCAGACAAGTTTTCAAAAATGTCTTTACGCCTGCAAACAAGCTTTGCGCTGGTAACATTATTTAATGGCTGTCAATTGGTGAATTTCTAAACAAATACCTCTGCACTCTACTGTCTGTAGGCACCATTCACTGAAAATACTCACGATCAGCAAAATTTCAGTTTTGCCGAAAATTGAAAGCGCTCGAATGAACCTACGTATAATTCATGTCAATATGTGTATTGGGTTAAGCTTCAAAAATGAAGCACGTTTCATTGGCAGTTGATCAACACTGCAGAGAACAGTTTCTCAGAATTTTGACGAGGGGTGCCCAGCAAGTCAGATACACAATTTTTTTCAGTGGGAAGAGTTGTACCTACCAGCGTAGCACAAGCGATGCCAAAGTAGATGAAAAAGATGAGATCTCTACTTAATCCGTCAGTTCTCGACACAACATTTATCGACACCAATGTCGATACTGAGGAGCTTGGAATCAAAACTCACTTTTGACACCAAAAATCGATATGCGCTTTTTTGCGGATTCGGATACTTCTTCAATTTCTCTATCACCCTATGATAAATAATATAGAGTCTAAATACTCTTTTTAGTTGTACATATGTGAATAGACTAAGTATTCAGACTGGTGTGATGCTAGCTAGCCACACTAAGTACACAACAATTGGGATTGACACAGAGAGTTATGTACTTAATGTGTTCCCTAAACACATAATGCTATCAGCCACTGCTAGATTAACAATACTTACCCCAGCTAGGTGCGCGAATAGAGATTTTACCACAATTATTTATCATGAATAAGTGCAAGGAATAAATACGCGATTATTACTCGAACTTGTATTACACAAATAAATACAATTGCAATCACGAGTATTACAAATGGAAAAAGACTTGAAACAACTAAAAACTTAATCGAAATAATAAACTTAAATAACTGTACAAAACCTTTAACCGAGGGCCTGAGCTCTCCTGTATTCTAAGGGAATATTAACTTGTCAATTTTGCGACTCTTGTCGTTGTACAACTGCGACGAGTTTAGGTAGCTAATAGCACCTTGACCACGCCTATTGTTACCAGATTGGTAAAGGGTTGACATACAAGTATACTTATATTGACGAATATTGGCAGTGGCTTAAAGACATATACTTCCTACTCTTACACCTACAGAATCCATTTTTCCGAATTCGGCCCCAGTTCTTCACAATTTCGTGTTAAAAAGTGCCCTTGGAATCAAAACTCACTTTTCACAGTGGCAGAAGTGAGTTTTGACTCCAAGCTATAAAAAAACTGTATTTTTCAAGGTCGCATGGCAGTCTACAAAGCCAAAATAATTCAATTGCAACTTCGGAAGCATTTTTTGATAGTGAAAATAGCAAAAATTGTAGTTTTGAATTTAGAAGTTATGCAACTGACAAGGGAAGCCCCCCCCCCAACCACATGATAATCTCCGATTTGAATGAAACTTGGACTGTTGGAAAGAGGATCTCAAAAAACCCCCATCCCCCAATTTTCACTCTGTATAAATGTTTTATCTTTTATTTCGGTATTTGTAGCGCATAACTAGTTGGCATCTCAATTATTTAGAAGAAGAGAACGTCTCATTTGCGATATGATCTTTTGTCCTGTAGGCAGAGGTACAGATGCAGGATTCATTCCCTTACTGCTGCGCTATTTGTGGTGCAAAGTTTTCCTACAAACGTGATTGGACAAGACATCAGCAGCGAGAACATTCGAAGCCATTTCACTGCCAAGTCTGTAACAAACAGTTTGCTCATAAAAAATCTTTAATTGGACATGGATTCACACATGGCGAAAAGAAACGCTACAAATGCAGCACTTGTGACACACGATTCAACTACGCAAGCAGTAAATTGAAGCACGAACGAATGCATACAAAACGAGATAGTTTCGAGTGCCCTGATTGCGGAAAAAAGTTTTCCGGTAAAAAATCTCTCACTCAGCACCGGAGACTACATTCCGATGTGAAACCGTATTCTTGTCAAATGTGTGATAAAAGTTTTGCTCTAAAACACTATCTTACTGATCATCAACGGACGCATACTGAAGAGAAACCCTTCAAATGCCGCATATGCAACCAACAATTCAAGTATGATCAAAATAGGGCAGTGCACGAACGTATCCATGTGGAGGGCTTTCGTTTTGAGTGTGCCCATTGTGGCAATAAATTCCGCCGTAAGGACGTCCTAGCAAAGCACATATCTAAATGTACTAAAATATCAATAATTTAGCACCTAGTACCTACCATCTAAATGTGTAAACATTCAAATTTTTTTGGTTTTGTTTGCAATGTGAAAAAAAACTTGACTTGACACTTGACCGATTTCATAAATTCATTTTATTTTTAGAGATAGGCGCGTAAATGCCTTACTGACACCCAACTTTTCCTTCAGTTTATATGGGGAAAAATACACGATGGTATTTTACGTTATACAATGTTTTCCCCCCTAATCAGAGTTAATTAAAGAATCTGTCAATTTAATTCCATAGTCGATTCATTTTTTCGAATGTTTTCGCTTTGCACGAAACTTTCAGAACTGGACAGAGTTAGATCGAAGTAGCATTCAAAAATTCATCACCAGCCGAAATACCAAGTTATGTAGAAGCTGTATTTTTTGTTTTTTGGTGAATTTTTGAAAATCAAGCCAAAAATGAGGAAAAAATCAAAATTTTACCAAATTGACCTGGAATGCTGAAATTTTGCATATGTCCTATTCGCGACCTGCTAAATCGATAAAACACTGTTTCCGACCATTTTGAGCAGTTCTGGAGCATATACAGAAGATTTTTGAAACTTGAAATTTCATCGAATGAAGTTGAAAATTCGAAATCCATTCTGTAAACTAATTTCAATACGTCATGTGGTCGATTGCAGGTGTGTTTCAAGTCATTTTGGAGCCTCCAGCGACTTTTTGAGAATTCTTTGAGTCTCCAGTAAATTTTTGGAAGTTGACTTTTTCACAAAATTTCATCAAGTGCAGTCTCCAGCGGCTTTTTGAAAACTCCTATAAGCCTCCAGAACATTTTTGAAACTTTGAATTTCATCAAATGGAGTTCAACTGCCGCAATTCTTCTTGAAAACTGCTATGAAGTCGACTGCATGTGGAGATATACAGAAATCGGTAGAAAAAGGACCAATATGGGGCCACCACACAATTTACTTTTTGATGAAATGAACATTTTTTCGAGTGTGTAGGATACGTGTTTTACTCTTGAAAGTAGGACAGGTATTCCATGGTCGATCTACAGGGTCATACTTTTTTTTTGCCAAAAATACATGTTGGCAACGTGAATCTGTACTAGCATTGACATCCCCCGTAATCCAACGACCAATCGTGAGCTATCATCACTGTTATTCACTACTTAGTTACTGTATAATAACCAAACTAAATATTAAACATGTAACTTTTTTGGGAGTACTCTGTATTAATGGGCACTCTGTATATGTTTTATCGTGGTATTTATAGGGCATAAGTAGTAGGTGACTCGATTATTTAAAAGAAAAGAACGTCTAAATTTGTGATATGGTCTTTTTTTCCTGTAGGCAGAGGAACAGATGCAGGATTCATTACCTTACTGCTGCGATATTTGTGGTGCAAAGTTTTCCTATAAACATGATTGGGCAAGACATCAGCAAGAACATTCGAAGCCGTTTCACTGCAAAGTCTGTGACAAACAGTTCGTCAATGAAAGCGATTTTATTGCACATGGATTGACACATAGTGAAAAGAAACGCTACAAATGCCGCATTTGCGATGCACGATTCAAGATCAATCACAGTAGATGGAGGCATGAACGCGTGCATGCGGAAGGAGCTTCCTTTGAGTGCGCTGTTTGCGGAAAAAACTTTTCCTACAAATATTCTCTCACTCTACACCAGAGACTACATTCCGGTGTGAAACCGTTTTCATACCAAACGTGTGGAAAAAGTTTTGCTCAAAAAAGTGGTCTTACTCAGCACCAACAGACGCATAGTGAAGAGAAACCCTTCAAATGCCGCATATGCAACCGACAATTCAAGCATAATCGTCATAAGACGACGCACGAACGTATCCATGTGGAGGGTGCTCGTTTTGAGTGCGCCCATTGCGGCAATAAATACCGCTATAAGAGCGACCTAGCCAATCACATATATCTAAATCTACATACTTAAATTTCAGTAATTGACTACCTATCTAAATGTGTACAGATTGAAATTTGTTTCTTCTTTGTTATGTGTTTTTTTCAACGAAAAAAATAACTGGACTTGAAACTTGACCAATTTCTTAAATTCACTTTATAATCCTACAGGTTGGCGTGTAAATGCCATTCACACCCGACTAGTGTTTCTATTCATAAGTGAAAAAATACACGATGATGCATATTTGAGGAGCTTGGAATCAAAACTCACTTTTGCCATCAGACAAAGTTTCGAGAAAATCGACAATAACTGATTTCGCCTAGTGCGTTGATGAAAAAAAACGCCGCAAAATGTGTCAAACTCTTGAGTAAGACTACTAAATAGGATTCCATGAGAAATTTTTTTTTTTCAAGTTGCCATATCGTTGCAGTGTGGCTATCAAGTTTGGCAAAAGTGAGTTTTGATTCCAAGGTGGGGTAATTTTACTTTCTTTTGCGAATATATCGAAAAATAAGCCTCCTAGAAGAAAACTAACGACATTAGGTGGATTGGAAATTTAATTCTCTACAATTCTCCTCGATCTGATTTTTCCGTAGAATGCTTCGTTCCGTCTCCAGACAGCTTTAAAAGTTTTGAGCGCTGAATTTTTCCAAAAATTATACTTTCTTTTGCAAATATATCGAAAACTAAGCACTCTAGAAAAAAACTAACGACATTATGTCGATTGGAAATTTAATTTTCTACAATTTTCTTCGACTTCATTTTTCTGTACAGTATTTTGTTCCACCTCCAGAGAGCTTTAAAAGTTTTGAGCACTCAATACATCCAATTTTTTACCTCCTCAGTTGCATCACTTCCAAATTCAAAACTACCATTTTCGGTATTTTCACTATCAGAAAATGCTTCCGAAGTTGCAATTGAATTATTTTGGCTTTGTAGACTGCCATGCGACCTTGAAAATACAGTTTTTTTTTTATAGCTTGGAGTCAAAACTCACTTTTGCCAGTTTTGACTCCAAGGGCACTTTTTAACACGAAATTGTGAAGAACTGGGGCCAAATTCGGAAAAATGGATTCTGTAGGGTGATAGAGAAATTGAAGAAGTATCAGAATCCGCAAAAAAACGCATATCGATTTTTGGTGGCAAAAGGGAGTTTTGATTCCAAGCTCCTCATTTTATGTTTGGTGTTTTTTCTATTTTACAAGGTCTACCAATTAAGGAAGGTGGGTCATTCCACGTCAATTGGACCAAGAAGTGGTAGGTGGGTTCGGCGATTTTTTTGAAATTTTTCCTGTGGAAAGACCTTCCGAAGGGATGACCAATGACTTTCAGTGAACCTAAAATATCATCCATTTCAGCAGTGGATTACTCGATAACCGCGATACCTACCAAAATGGAACTTCTTCCCCTTAGTTAGGGGGTTTAAAAAGCTTTTTGATGATATCATAAAAATCAGTGTTGCCACTTTTTTTCGTACAAAAAATTAGCTAAAAAAGTTTCAAAACGAAGTTTTCATATCGTTCCGACTCTCAAAAATTCTGAAAAAAATATATTATGGACAACTGTTCATGCTGAACAACACATTGAAAAATTGGGATGGTAACTTGTCGCAAAGTCGATTTTTAAAAAATTTAAGTTTGCGAAAAAATGCGATTTTTTGATTTAAAACATGAAAAAAAGTTTTGATTGGTAAAGTTGACCCATTTGACCCCTATTCTTACGTATCTGTTGAAAAAGTTTAAAACCCTCTTTCATTCAATAAAATTAACTCATCACAAAAAAAATCAAAATTCAAAAAAATTCAATTTTTAATTCCGAACATCTAAAAAAGTTTAAATTTATGCATTTGTCTTATTTTGACCTCTTTCTGAGGAATTTCATGAAAAAGCTTATAAAAATCACACTCACAGCAAAAAACTTGAAATTTGTTTATTTTTTGATTTTTTCGACTTTTGATTTTTTTGTGATGAGTTACTTAATTTTACCGAGTGAAGTGTTTTTTCAGCTTTTTCAACGGATATGTAAAAATATGGGTCAAATGGGTCAACTTTACCAATCAAATCTTCGTTTCGTGTTTTAAATCAAAAAATCTCATTTTTTTGCAAAATTAAAATTTTTTTAAATCGACTTTGCGACAAGTCACCATCCCAATTTTTTAATATGTTGTTCAGTATGAACAGTTGTCCATAATATATTTTTTCAGAATTTTTGAGAGTCGGAACGATATGAAAACTACGTTTCGAAACTTTTTGAGCTAATTTTTTGTACGAAAAAAAGTGGCAACACTGATTTTTATGATATCACCAAAAGCTTTTTAAACCCCCCAACTAAGGGGAAGAAGTTCCATTTTGGTAGGTATCGTGGTTATCGAGTAATCCACTGCTGAAATGGATGATATTTTAGGTTCACTGAAAACATTGACACACCCTGGCTGCCGTTGAAAATGGGCTAGAGGGCTGCGATTTACGCCATTGGTCATCCCTTCGGAAGGTCTTTCCACAGGAAAAATTTCAAAAAAATCGCCGAACCCACCTACCACTTCTTGGTCCAATTGACGTGGAATGACCCAGGTACCAAAAGCAAATCAGTGTGAATTACAGAATCTTCCAAATCGATAGTCTATTTTATTTGTTTGCATTTTTGCGATATTTATAAAAATTAAATTTACCTAAGCACCAAAAATGAGGGGGAAAAATCAAAATTTCACCACTTGAATGGACCTAGACAGATGAAATTTGAAATACATGTATATATTTCCATCGTCTACAAATTTGGTTCATTTGGATATTTATGTATCACGTGTAAGCAGTTGGCAACACAATTATTCAAAAGAAGATGATGTGGCATTTACGATAAATGATGTTTTTGTCTTGTAGGCAAAGGTGCAGATGCAGGATTCATTCCCTTACTGCTGCGATATTTGTGGTACAAAGTTTTCCTACAAACGTGATTGGACAAGACACCAGCAGCGGAAACATTTGAAGCCGTTTCAGTGCCAAGCCTGTGACAGACAGTTTGCTTATAAAAGCTCTTTAATTGAACATGGATTGACACATAGTGAAGAGAAACGCTACAAATGCCGCATTTGTGACGCACGATTCAAGCACCATCACCATAGATTGAGGCACGAACGCGTGCATGTGCGAGGAGCTTGTTTCAAGTGCCCCGATTGCGGAAAAAAGTTTTCCTATAAACATCATCTCATTACACACCAGAGAGTACATTCTGGTTTGAAACCGTTTTCTTGTCAAATGTGTAGCAAAAGTTTTGCTCGAAAAGGCGATCTTAAAAACCACCAACGGACGCATAGTGAAGATAAACCCTTTAAATGCAGCATATGCAACCGACAATTCAGTCAGCAAGGGAATAAGGCAAAGCACGAACGTATCCATGTGGAGGGCCCTCAATTTGAGTGTGCCCATTGTGGCAAAAAATTCCGCCATAAGACCACCCTGACCATACACATTTTATCTAAATGTTCTTAAATGTATCACTAATAAAATTGAGTATCTATCTTTGGTATGTAGGTACCTAATTTGTTTTCATTTGTTTTGTTTTTTCTTTTCAATGTGAGAAAACTTGACTTGATGCTTGACTGATTTCTTAAATTCAGATTATTTTTAGCGATTAGGCGTGTAAATGCCTTACTGACACCCAACTTGTCGTCCAGTTTGAATGGGAGAAATACACAATGGTAATTTATGTTTGATTTTTTTTCCAAATTGCTTCGATTAATGAAGTTATCAAAATCTAATCTGAGTTAATTAAAGAATCTATCAACTCCATAGTCGATTTATTTTTATGGAATGTTTGCACCTTGCACGAAATTTTTAGAACGAAGGAGCTAGTGTGCAATAATTCATCATCAACCAAAATTCCAAATGATAAAGTAGTTTGTTTTTATGATTTTTGGTAAAATTTTGAAAATCAAGCTAAAAACGAGAAAAAAAATCAAAATTTTACCAAAGTTACCTGGAAAGCTGAAATTTGGGATATGTCCCATTTCCGACCTGCCAAATCGATTTAAAAAAAAAAAACTGTTTCCAACCATTTTATATTGAGCAGTTTTGGAGCCTACAGCAGATTTTTGAATCTTCAACTTTTTACAAAATTTCATCAAATGAAGTTGAAAATCTAAAATCTATTCTGTAAACTAATTTCAATACGCCATGAAGTCGGCAGCAGGTGGATTTTCAGTCATTTGGGAGGCTCTAGCGACTTTTTAGAAATTCTTGGAGCCTCCAGGAGGTATTTGAAACTTGAATTTTCCACATTAATTACATCAAGTGTTGTCTCAAGCGGGCTTTTGAAAACTCCTAGGGCCTCCAGAACATTTTCAAAACTTTAAATTTCTATAAAATTTCATCAAATGGAGTTAAACTGCCGAAATTATTCTTGAAAACTGCTATGAAGTCTATACTGCAGGTGGTTTCAATTACTTTTGAAGCTTTCTGGTATCTACTTTTGGAACCTTCGTTTGTGGTGGATAAGATACCCGTTATTTTTTTTTTCAAAATCAGCATATCCCAGTCAGAAACATATTTTTGTCTATTGGTATCAGACTACTTTGAAAATTTGAAAAATTTCCCTTCCGCCTCGGTTTGAGGTACGTTGAAAATGAAATTTAGTTCACACCCTGTTTTTGACATTAATTTCAACTCCATTTGACAAAATTTTGTGGAACTTTCAGGTTCCAAGAATTTTCAAAAATGTCTGGATGCTCCAAAATGACAAACTCGCCAGCAGTCGACTTAATATTATAGTGTTTATGTTGGAGTGCAGCATAAATTTCGGATTTCGCCAACTTCACTTCATGAAATTTTGTGTAAAACTGTTCAAAACGGTTTGAAACCGTTTCCAATCGAAATGACCACTCGAAAGTAGGGAATATCCTAAATTTCAGATTTCTAGGATAATTTAGTGAAATTTTGATTTTTTTTCACATTTTTGGCTTAAATTTAATTCTCAAAAATTCATTGCAAATCGAAAAATGCGCATTAGCACTTGAAATTTTGTCTGGTAATAAATTTGTGCATGCTCTTTTGATCTAACTCTGTCCCGTTCAAAAAATTTTCTGTGAATCCTATTTGTATGTTGGAATGTAAAATCTGCGATTTCAGCTGACTGTTAGTCAAAATAGCTGCAGTATTCTTCAAGATGTCCCCTTTGAGAAAAAAGTTATTCCAATGGATCTCAGGAGGGAAGGGGAAATCATTCCTATAGTCATATGCCCGGCTATTAAATTTTAAAACTTTTTTGGGGGTACCTACTACCTACTCGGTATTTTTGCGCGCCCTGTATTTATGTATCATTTTGGTATTTACGGCGCATAATTAGTTGGCAACACAAATTATTTAAAAGAAACGCACGTGTCATTTGTGATATGACCTTTTTTGTTTTTTATGTAGGCAGAGGAACAGATGCAGGATTCATTGCCTTACTGCAGCGATGTTTGCGGTACAAAGTTTTCTTATAAAATTGATTGGACAAGACACCAGGGAGAACATTCGAAGCCGTTTCACTGCAAAGTTTGTGACAAACAGTTCGCCTATGAAAGCGATTTTATTGTACATGGATTGACACATAGTGAAAAGAAAGACTACAAATGCCGCATTTGTGACGCACGATTCAAGCACAAACAAACTCAATTGAGGCACGAACGTGTGCACTTGGAAGGAACTTGTTCCGAGTGCGGTGTTTGCGGAAAAAAGTTTTCCTCTAAAAGTAATCTGATTAGACACCTGAGACTACATTCCGGTGTGAAACCATTTTCTTGCCAAATGTGTGGCAAAAGTTTTGCTGTAAAAGACAGTCTTACTAAGCACTATCGGACGCATACTAAAGAGAAACCCTTCAAATGCCGCATATGCAACCGACAATTCAGTGAACAAGGTAGTAGGGCAAGGCACGAACGTATCCATGTGGAGGGTCCTCGTTTTGAGTGTGCCCTTTGCGGCAACAAATACCGCCAGAAGCCCGAACTAGCCAAACACATATCATCTAAATGTATATCTGAATTTCAGTAATTGACTACGTAGGTATCTAAATGTGTACAGATTCAAGTTTGTTTTTTCTTTGTTTTGCTTTTTTTTTATCAATGTGAAAAAAATTTGACTTGATACTTGAACGATTTATTTAATTCAGTTTATTCTTAGAGATTGGCGCATAAATGCCTTGTTGACACCCAACTCGTACTTCAACTTACATGTGGGAAGAAATCCACGATGGTAGTTTATGTTTGTGTTGTTTTTTCCTTTTCGAAGTGTATCGATTAATTAGGTTACCAAAAGCAAATCAGAGTAAATTACAGAATCTCTCAATTCGATAGTCGATTAATTTTTTTTTAATTTTTGCGATTTTCTAGACAAATTATTTAGGTTTTCAAAAAATTAAAATTTTACCCTTTTCTGAAGTTTACGCATTATTTTTTGTACAATTTTTGTCCTTCTTTCAACCTATCAAATCCCGACGAATAATGGGGAAAAGATTCTCTGAGACAGTTTCAATCGTTATAGATAATTATGGCGCGAATAACCCTTCTCCTATCCTCCTCTTCCGTTAAAAGTACCAGATTTCAAAATTTGTCTCACTTCTGGTCAGCAGCGAGATGAATGCAAAGTGTGTTTTCTTAGTACTGTGGTGTAGGAATTAGGAATAAGAGAGAATTTTAGAACTAGGAACAAATAATGAGAAGATAGGTATTAGGAAATTTTACGATTATGAAATATTGGGATGGGTTTGGATTAGGATAAGACAAACCTACCTAACCACATAATACAAAAATGCTCTATTTTAATTCAAATACACGAAGATATGTTTCAACCAATACTCAATCGAAAGACAGGGATTTTATTTACAAGGTAGGTAGAACCTACATCATACACAATCTTAGTTGGAACGTATCCCAGTGTGAAAATAAACTCGAAAAGTAAATTGAATTTACATACATTTCTAGACATTGCAAGCAAGTCGAAATAGTTGGAAATCTACTAAATCTATACCTAGATTATTCAGATTGAATCACTGTTTTAAATCCTTACCTAGATTATTCAGATGAATTCTAACTACTTTACCATTAACCTAATCATTACCTTGACCATATCAATCGTAGTTGGACTGAATCTATTCATAGATTATATCGTAGCCCTATACTTTGAAATAAGAACCTAAATGCTGACCAACATATTGGCTAGAGGATTTCCCTCAGCCCTGCCGGTAACTCGACCAGGAAACTTACTCCATTAGAATTGATGTCCAATTAATTAGTGAAATAAATTCATAGCAACACAAAATAACACTCGCGTTACCGGAGAAATTATATCATTTTAATAAGTTCAATTTTAAACAAAATACTCGAATTCAGCCATATAATGACTGGTAAATTTAAAGATAAAAAATTACAGAAAAAATACGAACGCACGTTCTTAATCGAGTGGAAAAAACATACTGAAGAATAGGTAGGTATTACCTATTGTCATAATCACTCGAGTTTCCCACCATAGATTTTAACCTTGAGTTGGGCTCATTGAATTTATGTACCAAGTTTTGCCTAACTATTTCTATTCAGGCTCGTCTATAGCACAGTACGATAATGATATATGACAATAGAAATAATGTACCTGTTTCGAACCGATTTGAGCAGTTCTTGAGCCTGCAACAGATTTTTGTAACTTGAAATTTCCGAAAGTGAATTTCATCTTTCTGCCTCGAACGGAGGCGGAAAGGTAATTTATTGGAGTACAGAGTGAATTATGGATTTCCAGCTCTTTCGATAAAATTTTATGGAAATTTCGAGCATTTAAAAGTCTGCTCGAGGTTCTAGTAATTTCCAAAAATTCACCGGAGGCTTCAAAATGACCTGAAATCTACCTGCAGTCGACTTCATAGCGTGTTGAAATTAGTTTACAGAATGAATGTCTGCTTTCCAACTTTATTTGATGAGATTTTGTCGAAATTTCAAGTTGCCCAACAGGGTGGTTTCAAACCGTTTTCAACCGATTAGACTGGTCGAAAATGGAATATATCCCAAATTTCAACTTTCTAGGTCAATTTGATTTTTTTCTCATTTAAATTTGATTTTTTTTAAATTCACCAACAAATCGAGAAAAGCCATTACTTTAACACTTGAAATTTTGGTTGATGATAAACTTTTCAATGCTCTTTCTATCTAGCTTTGTCCAGTTCAAAAAATATTGTGGGAATCTTATTTTGGAATTTGGAAAGCAAAATCTGCGATTTCGATTTTTTTTTGGGCAAGTTTGCTTTGAAATGTTTTTAAAGATGGTGTAGGTAGATATACAGAAATAGGTAGAAAAACGGGCCAATATGGCGCCACCACACAATTTACTTTTTGATGAAATTAACATTTTTTTGAGTGTGTAGGATATGTTTTTTTTTCTTGTAAAAATAGGCAGGACTTGGGCCATCGTTTTTTTTTTGGTCAAAAATACATGTTGGCAACGTGAAATATATGCATTGCCATCACCCTAATCCAATGACCAGTCGTGAGCTATCATTACTGTTATTTACTAGTGACTATGTCACCAAACTAAATATTAAACATGAACCTTTTTTGGGAGTACTCGGTGTATGTTTTATTTTGGTATTTATGGGGCATAACTAGTTGGCAACTCAATTATTTGGAAGAATAGCACGTCTCATTTGCAATATGATCTTTTGTCCTGTAGGCAGAGGAACAGATGCAGGATTCATTCCCTTACTGCTGCGCTATTTGTGGTGCAAAGTTTTCCTACGAACGTGATTGGACAAGACATCAGCACCAAGAACATTCGAAGCCGTTTCACTGCCAAGTCTGCGACAAACAGTTTGATTGTAAAAGTTCATTCATTGAACATGGATTGGCTCATAGTGAAAAGAAACGCTGCAAATACCGCTTTTGTGACGAACAATTCAAGAACTGTAACAGTAGATGGAACCTTGAAAGCTTGCATGTGGAAAGACCTGTTTTTGAGTGCACTGATTGCGGGAAAAAGTTTTCCTCTAAAAGTAATCTCAATTCACACCTGAAAATACATTCTGGTGTGAAACCGTTTTCTTGTCAAACGTGTAGCAAAAGTTTTACTCTAAAACATCATCTTACTGATCACCAACGGACGCATACTAAAGAGAAACCCTTCAAATGCCGCATATGCAACAAACAATTCAGTCACAAAAGGTATATACCAAAGCACGAACGTATCCATTTGGAGGGCCCTCGTTTTGAGTGTGCCCATTGCGGCCACAAATTCCGCTATAAGAGCACCCTAGCCAATCACATATCATCTAAATGTACTTAAATTTCGGTAATTGGCTGCCTATCTAAATGTGTACAGATTCAAATTTGTTTTTTCTTTGAACTGGACTTAAAACTTGACCAACCTCTTAAATTCAGTTTATAATCCTACAGATTGGAGTGTAAATACTATTCACACCCAACTAGTGTTTCCATTTGTTATATGGGAAAAAATACAAGATGATACATATTTTATGTTTGGCGTTTTTTCTCTATTGCAAGGTCTACCAATTAATGAAGTTACCAAATGCAAATCAGTGTTACCCTTTGGAGGTTCTCTAGGTTTTCGGGTTAGAAAATTGAAGTGCCTTAATGAGTGTGATAGGGTACCTCGCCCAATTGGCCAAACCACAAAAAAGTCGAGCTTTTGATGAAAAGTTTTATAGGAAAATGAAAGTTTCCAAAAAACACAAATGTGACATTTCCTAAAAAAAAATTGAATGTATGCAGAATTTTTTTTGAAAAAATGAACCAAAAACATGTGTCAAAAACATTGAACAAAAGCACTCTTTCAAAAAATGAAATAAAAATTGAATTGGAAAAAAATAAAAAAACAAGGTTGAAAAAAAGTCATCTGGCAGTTCACAAATTCAGCGAGAATCAAATCTTGTTGGCAAAAATGCCTTTGTTTAAAGCATGAAGAGAAGAAAAATCTATGTCGCTAAGAGAGGATTTTTTATCAAGTCATAAAATCTTTTAGGAAATCGAGCCGAAATATGGGACAAAATTTAGCGAAATTGCGAGCTTTCTGGCAGGAGGTAACTAATTATAAAAACATTTTCGCCTTTATTCACGAGATGTAGCATAGAATTTTCTTTCATTTTGGGAAAAAATGAGTATTTTATCACTTATTGGAGTATAGGAATATGAAGATGAAGATGAAGAGAAATAGTAAAAATAGTAAATAAAAATCCAAATTCATCTACGAGTTCAGTCTTTCATTTCGTTTACGCTGTGGATTTGTGTTTTTGTTCACTATTTCTTTTCATCTTTATCTTCATATTCCTATACTCCAATAAGTGATAAAATACTCATTTTTTCCCAAAATGAAAGAAAATTCTATGCTACATCTCGTGAATAAAGGCGAAAATGTTTTTATAATTAGTTACCTCCTGCCAGAAAGCTCGCAATTTCGCTAAATTTTGTCCCATATTTCGGCTCGATTTCCTAAAAGATTTTATGACTTGATAAAAAATCCTCTCTTAGCGACATAGATTTTTCTTCTCTTCATGCTTTAAACAAAGGCATTTTTGCCAACAAGATTTGATTCTCGCTGAATTTGTGAACTGCCAGATGACTTTTTTTCAACCTTGTTTTTTTATTTTTTTCCAATTCAATTTTTATTTCATTTTTTGAAAGAGTGCTTTTGTTCAATGTTTTTGACACATGTTTTTGGTTCATTTTTTCAAAAAAAATTCTGCATACATTCAATTTTTTTTTAGGAAATGTCACATTTGTGTTTTTTGGAAACTTTCATTTTCCTATAAAACTTTTCATCAAAAGCTCGACTTTTTTGTGGTTTGGCCAATTGGGCGAGGTACCCTATCACACTCATTAAGGCACTTCAATTTTCTAACCCAAAAACCTAGAGAACCTCCAAAGGGTTAATTACAGAATCTTCCAATTCAATAGTCTATTTATTTGTTTGCATTTTTGCGATATTTATAAAAATCAAATTTACTTACACGCCAAAAATGAGGGGAAAAAATCAAAATTTCACTACTTAAATGGACCTAAACAGCTTAAATACACATATTGTATTTCCATCCCCTACACATTTGGTTCATTTGGGTATTTATGGAGCACGTCTAGCCAGTTGGCAACACAATTATTCAAAAGGAGAAAAGTTTGGCATTTACGATAATTAATGATGTTTTTTTCTTTGGTGGAGATGCAGGGTTCATTCTCTTACTGCTGCGATAGTTGTGGTACAAAGTTTTCCTACTAACGTGATTGGACAAGACACTAGCAGCAAGAACATTCGAAGCCGTTTTACTGCCATGTCTGTGACAAAACAGTTCATCAATAAAAACGTTTTTACTACCCATGGATTGAACCATAATGAAAAAAAGCTCTACAAGTGCCGTGATTGTGACTCAAGCACAATTAGTTAGATCGAAGGAGTTTGCGTGCAAAAATTCATCATCAACCAAAATTTCATGTCACAAAGCTTGTTTTTTTTCAATTTTTGGTAAAATTTTGAAAATCAAGCCAAAAATGAGAAAAAAAATCAAAATTTTACCAAATTGACCTTTTAAGCTGAAGTTTGGGATATTCGCTATTTTCGAGCTGTCAAATCGATTGGAAACTGTTTCGAACCGATTTGAGCAGTTCTCGAGACTGCAACAGATTTTTATAACTTGAAATTTACATAAAATTTCATCAAATTGAGTTGGAAAACCGAAATTCGCTTTGCACATTACGTGTTAAAGTAAATCCGAGCAGATTATCAGGTATTTTTTGAAAAACAGAAGATTCTAGGAAGCAGTTGGAGGCAACAAAACGGTTTGAAACTGCCTGCAATTACATCTCGAAATTAATGTCAGAAATGGGGTGGAAACTGTATTTCATCTTTCTACCGAAAACGGAGGCGGAAGTGTAATTTATTAGAGTGCAGAGTGAATTATAGATTTCCAGCTCTATCGTGAGCTATCATTACTGTTATTCACTAGTTAGTAAAGTAGGTAGTGAATGCGTTATCAAACTAAACATTGAACATGAAACTTTTTTGGGGGTACTCTGTATTAATGGACACTCTGTATATGTTTTATTGTGGTATTTATAGGGCTTAACTAGTGTGCAACTCAATTATTTAGAAGAAAAGAACGGCTCATTTGTGATAATGATCTTTTTTTCCCTATAGGCAGAGGTACAGATGCAGGAATCATTCCTTCACTGCTGCGATATTTGTGGTACAAAGTTTTCCAACAAACGTGATTGGACAAGACATCAGCAGCGAGAACATTCGAAGCCGTTTCACTGCCAAGTCTGTGACAAACAGTTTGCTTATAAAAGATACCTAATTCAACATCGAATGACACACAGTGAAAAGAAAAACTACAAATGCCGCAGTTGTGACGCACGATTCAAGAACTATCATGGTAAATGGAGGCACGAACGTGTGCATATGGAAGGAGCTTGTTTTGAGTGCCCTGATTGCGGGAAAAAGTTTTCCTATAAACAAACTCTCAGAAGACACCTGAAAGTACATTCCGGTGTGAAACCGTTTTGTTGTCAAACGTGTAGCAAACAGTTTGTTCACAAAGGCGATCTTACTCAGCACCAGCGGACGCATAGTAAAGAGAAACCCTTCAAATGCCGCATTTGTGATGCGCGATTCAAGCGCAATGACAATAGACTGGTGCACGAACGCGTCCATGTGGAAGGAGCTTCTTTTGAGTGTGCTGTTTGCGGAAAAAAGTTTTCCTATAAAGAGTCTCTCATTACACACCTGAGAGTACATTCCGGTGTGAGACCATTTTCATGCCAAACGTGTAGCAAAAGTTTTACTCGAAAAAGCTATCTTACTCAGCACCAACAGACGCATAGTGAAGAGAAACCCTTCAAATGCCGCATATGCAACCAGCAATTCAAGCATAATCGCCATAGGGCAAGGCACGAACGTATCCATGTGGAGGGTGTTCGATTTGAGTGTGCCCATTGCGGAAACAAATACCGCCATAAGAGCGACCTAGCCAATCACATATCTAAATGTACTTAAATTTCAGTAATTGACTACCTATCTAAATGTGTACAGATTCAAATTTGTTTTTTCTGTGTTATGTTTCTTTTTTTTCAACGAATAAAAAAAACTGGACTTGAAACGTGGTCAATTTCTTAAATTCAGTTTATAATCCTACAGATTGGCGTGTAAATGCCATTTGCACACGATTAGTGTTCCCATTTATAAGGGAAAAAATACATGATGGTACATACCTATTTTACGTTTGGTGTTTTTTCTATTTTTCAAGGTCTACCAATGAAGGTACCAAAATTTTAAAAACTTGATTCATTATTTTTATCAACTTATAATTAATTGTGAGCAATGAATAGCACCTCATTTTAAAGATCTGGTATCCTACCTACATTTAGCATTAGAACACTTTGAAAAATAAAATCTTAAAGAGGAAATATTTCAATGTTTGGAAAACATTTTGAGTTATAACCTTTCATTAAAGTTGATGTGGAGGCGAAAGGAAGCGTCCAAAAAAAATGTCATGTTAACAAAGTTGTAGAGAATTAAATTTCCAATCCACGTAATGTTATTAGTTTTTTTCTAGAGTGCTTAGTTTTTGGGTTTTTGTCAAAAAACTAAAATTTCATTATGTGCAAATTCATTTTTCTGAAAAGTGATCAATTTAAAAATTGTTTTCCATTTGGTACAAACCAATAAAAAATGAACTCCTTGTGACTATTTCCAACTGACAAACATTCAAAACAATAAAAACTGTTTGTTAACACTTTGTATGTACGAAATTTGCTCAAAAAAGGTGGAGTTTTTTGAGATGTACCCTTGGGTCATTCCACGTCAATCGGACCAAGAAGTGGTAGGTGGGTTCGCCGATTTTGTTGAAATTTTTCCTGTGGAAAGACCTTCCGAACTTCGAAGGGATGACCAATTGACCAATGGCGCAATCGCAGCCCTCTAGCCCATTTTTAAGGGCAGCCAGGGGGTGTCAAAGTTTTCAGTGAACCTAAAATACCATCCATTTCAGCAGTGGATTACTCAATAACCGCGGTACCTACCAAAATGGAACATTTTCCAATAGTTTGGGATTTTGAAAGGCTTTTTGGTGATATCATAAAAATCAGTGTTGCCACTTTTTTTCGTACAAAAAATTAGCTCAAAAAGTTGCAAAACGTAGTTTTCATATCGTTCCGACTCTCAAAAATTCTGAAAAAAATATATTATGGACAACTTTTCATGCTGAACAACATATTAAAAAATTCGGATGGTAACTTGGTGCAAAGTCGATTTAATAAAATTTAAAGTGCGCGAAAAAATGCGATTTTTTGATTTAAAACATGAAAACAAGTTTTGATAGGTAAAGTTGACCCATTTAACCCCTATTTTTACGTATCTGTTGAAAAAGTTGAAAAACCTCTTCCACTTGATGAAATGAACTCCTCACAAAAAAAATCAAAATTCGAATAAAAGATTTAAAAAATGTACGAATTTTTATTTTTTTGTTGTGAGTGTAATTTTCATCAACTTTTTCATGAAATACGTCAGAAAAAGGTCAAAATAACAGAACTGAATAAATTCAAACTTTTTATGTTGCTTGAAATTGAAAATTGAATTTTTTCAAAATTTGATTTTTTTGTGAAGAGTTTATTTTATCGAGTGAAAGGGGTTTTTCAACTTTTTCAACAGATACGTAAAAATAGGGGTCAAATGGGTCAACTTTACCTATCGAAACTTGTTTTCATGTTTTAACTCAAAAAATCGCATTTTTTCGCAAACTTTAAATTTCATTAAATCGACTTTGCGCCAAGTTACCATTCCAATTTTTTACTATGTTGTTCAGCATGATAAGTTGTCCATAATATATTTTTTTCAGAATTTTTTAGAATCGGAACGATATGAAAACTACGTTTTGAAACTTTTTGAGCTAATTTTTTGTACGAAAAAAAGTGGCAACACTGATTTTTATGATATCACCAAAAAGCCTTTCAAAATCCCAAACTATTGGAAAATGTTCCATTTTGGTAGGTACCGCGGTTATTGAGTAATCCACTGCTGAAATGGATGGTATTTTAGGTTCACTGAAAACTTTGACACCCCCTGGCTGCCCTTAAAAATGGGCTAGAGGGCTGCGATTTGCGCCATTGGTCCTTTCGGAAGGTCTTTCCACAGGAACAATTTCAAAAAAATCGGCGAACCCACCTATCACTTCTTGGTCCCATTGACGTGGAATGACCCCCTTATAACTCCAAACAACATGCAATGTTGTTGGGATTTTGAGTTAGGCCATTTGCGGTTTTTACAAGATCTAGATAATGAACCCAACTCAAAGTGTAATTTTTGGTTGAGGGGGTGTCATACAAACCCAAAAAATACAAAAATGCCAAAATCAATTTTTTTGAGATGTTGGTAACCTTATTACTCCCGAGGTGCGATATTTGCCCAAATTTGATTTATAAAAATTCGCCAGAAAACGAAAAATAACCACACTTTTTTGCATTTGAAATTTTTGACTGGTGATAATATGACGAACCATAAGTGGACTTGGATTTAAGTGGGGTTGGCTTGGATCGACGCACAATCTCAAATGCTACATTTTTGAACAGGCCATTTTTCTCAAAACAAGTGGTGTAGTGGCTAAAGCGAAAAATCCGCCAATTTTTTTCAAAAATTATTGGTCTTTGAGCCTCCCCTTATAGGGGCATCATTTTAAGCATAAAACTTTTTATGGTGTGGTACATAATTACTCAGTAACTTAGCGCATCATGCATGCATTCATGTTTCGTGTTAGTATTTTATAAGCATAACTAGTTGGCAATAACTCATATTATTCCAAAGAAAACGACGTGTCATTTGCGATATGATCTTTTTTCCCATAGGCAGAGGAACAGATGCAGGGTTCATTGCCTTACTGCTGCGATATTTGTGGTACAAAGTTTTCCAACAAACGTGATTGGACAAGACATCAGCAAGAACATTCGAAGCCGTTTCACTGCCAAGTCTGTAACAAACAGTTTGCTTATAAATGCCGTTTGATTGCACATGAACTGTCACATAGTGAAAAGAAACGCTACAAATGCCGTTATTGTGACGCACGATTCATGAACTGTAACAGTAAATTGAAGCACGAACACGTGCATGTGGAAGGAGATTGTTTCCAGTGCGGTATTTGCGGGAGAAAGTTTTCCTATAAAGAGTCTCTCATCAGGCACCTGAAAGTTGTACATTCCGGTGTGAAACCATTTTCTTGCCAAACGTGTAGCAAAAGTTTTGCTGAAAAATACCATCTTACTCGGCACATACGGACGCATACTAAAGAGAAACCCTTCAAATGCCGCATGTGCAACGAACGATTCAGTCAGGTAGGTAGTAAAGCGAGGCACGAGAGTTTCCATCTGGAGGGCCATCGTTTCAAGTGTGCCCATTGCAGCAAAAAATTCCGCGATAAGTACAACCTAGCCAGGCACAAACTCGTATCATCTAAATGTACTTGAATTTCAATGATTGAATAGATGACTACCTATCTAAATGTGTACAGATTCAAATTTGTTTTGTTGTTTATTTCAACGTGAGAAAAACCTGGTTTTAAAACTTGACCGATTTTTCAAATTCAGTTTATTCTCAGAGATTTGCACTTATTAAATGTACAATTGACATCCGACTTGTTCTTTTACTTGTATGGGAAAAATACACGATGGTATTTCATGTTTTGGCGTTTTTTTCTTTTTTCAAAGTCTGTTGATTATCTGATGACGTTATCAAAATCACATCAGAGTGAATTACGGAATCTCTCAGTTCGGTAGTCGGTTTATTTTTTTGAAGTTTTGCAAACCACACGATATTTTTTGAACTGTGAACTGTACAGAGTTGGATCGAAATAGAATGCAAAAATTTATTACCAGCTAAAATTTCAAGTGATAAAGTGTGTTTTTTGATTTTTGGTAAATTAGTGAAAATCAAGCCAAAAATGATTTTAAAAAAGTCAAAATTTTACCAGATTCACCTGGAAAGCTGAAATTTGGAATAAGTTCCATTTCCGATCTGACAAATCGATAGAAAACGGTTTCCAACCATTCTGAGCAGTTCTGGAGCCTGCTGCAGATTTTTGAAACTTGATATTTCCAGAAAATTTCATCAAATGAAGTTGAAAATCCGAAATCCATTCTGTTAACTAATGTCAATAAGTCATAAAGTCGGCTGCAGGTGGATATCAAGTCATTTTGGAGCCTCCAGTATATTTTTAAAACTTATTCGGAGTTTCATCAAATTGCACCTCGGGAGTAAGGTTACATCTCAAAAAAGTGAAATTTTACAGGAGAGTGATTTCCTATTTTTTTAAAACATGATTCATTATTTTTATCAACTTATAATTAATTGTGAGGAATGAATAGCACCTCATATTAAAGATCTGGTATCCTAACCCTTAAAGGCCCAGACCAAACTGGAAGTGATTCAAAAAAATGCTTTTGATTTATTGAATAGGACTTACATGAATATCACTTTAATGTGTAGTATGCCCCCCTGCCCCTCAAAACTATTTCGTAAATGAGGGGTCAATTTTTTCATTTTTTTGTAAATTACGAAAAAGCAAAATACTCAATTGGCCCAAATTTGAGGTAATCTTATATAATCGCATTCCACACACCTGATTATTGAAAGCAAATCCTTGATGAGTCCCATCCCATTTTTAGTGGGGCATAAATAGGAAAAAGTTGAGGTAAAATACGCCCCAATATGCTCCATTTTCAATTTTAAGAATTTGTTAATATACTTTCATAAAATAAAATCACAAAGGGTATACGCAGGGGGGTACAGAGCGATTTTTTCATTTTTTGATTAACTGGTTTCGTCCAAGTGGCTAAAACATGAGACATGAGTACATCAAGTACCACATATGAGAATACGCTGTACTTGAAGTAAAAAGTACGAAAATTATAAAATGTGTATACAAGCATGCCTCAGATTTTTCAGGACTTTTTACTTTCAGTTGCACAAATATCTAAAGCTCATCAGAATAAATTTCACACATCATTCGTAATTTGGGTGAAGTGAAATTTTTGTACGATGATGCAGGTTACTCGACTGGAATCATGATGAGTTACAAAAAATAATAACTATATATACAAGAATGCCTGAGCTTTTTCAGAACTTTAAGCTGTCAGCTTCTCATACCTCTAAAGTACAAATGAATAAATTTCACACTTCATTCGTAATTGATTTGGCTAGCGACTAGCGTGTAATTTTGGTGTAATGATGCCATTTTCTCGATGAAGACATTGGGCCAATCCTAAGGGAATCATGATTAGTTACGAAAAATAATAACTGTATATACAAGAATGCCTGAGTTTCTTCAGAACTTTAAAATTACACGCTAGTCGCTAGCCAAATCAATTACGAATGAAGTGTGAAATTTATTCATTTGTACTTTAGAGGTATGAGAAGCTGACAGCTTAAAGTTCTGAAAAAGCTCAGGCATTCTTGTATATATAGTTATTATTTTTCGTAACTCATCATGATTCCAGTCGAGTAACCTGCATCATCGTACAAAAATTTCACTTCACCCAAATTACGAATGATGTGTGAAATTTATTCTGATGAGCTTTAGATATTTGTGCAACTGAAAGTAAAAAGTCCTGAAAAATCTGAGGCATGCTTGTATACACATTTTATAATTTTCATACTTTTTACTTCAAGTACAGCGTATTCTCATATGTGGTACTTGATGTACTCATGTCTCATGTTTTAGCCACTTGGACGAAACCAGTTAATCAAAAAATGAAAAAATCGCTCTGTACCCCCCTGCGTATACCCTTTGTGATTTTATTTTATGAAAGTATATTAACAAATTCTTAAAATTGAAAATGGAGCATATTGGGGCGTATTTTACCTCAACTTTTTCCTATTTATGCCCCACTAAAAATGGGATGGGACTCATCAAGGATTTGCTTTCAATAATCAGGTGTGTGGAATGCGATTATATAAGATTATCTCAAATTTGGGCCAATTGAGTATTTTGCTTTTTCGTAATTTACAAAAAAATGAAAAAATTGACCCCTCATTTACGAAATAGTTTTGAGGGGCAGGGGGGCATACTACACATTAAAGTGATATTCATGTAAGTCCTATTCAATAAATCAAAACCATTTTTTTGAATCACTTCCAGTTTGGTCTGGGCCTTTAAGGGTCCTAACTACATTTAGCATAAGAACACTTTGAAAAATAAAATCTTAAAGAGGAAATATTTCAATGTTTGGAAAACATTTTGAGTTATAACCTTTCATTAAAGTTGATGTGGAGGCGAAAGGAAGCCTCCAAAAAAATTTCATGTGAGCAAAGTTGTAGAGAATTAAATTTCCAATCGACATAATGCCTTTAGTTTTTTTGTAGAGTGCTTAGTTTTTGAGTTTTTCTCAAAAAACTAAAATTTCATTATGTGCAAATTCATTTTTCTGAAAAATGATCAATTTAACATTTTTTTCCATTTGGTACAAACCAATAAAAAATGCACTCCTTGTGACTATTTCTAACTGACAAACAATCAAAACTGTTTGTTAACACTTTGTATGCACGAAATTTGCTCAAAAAAGGTGGAGGTTTTTGAGATGTACCCTTATAACTCCAAACAACTTGCAATGTTGTTGGGATTTTGAGTTAGGCCATTTGCGTTTTTTACAAGATCTAGATAATGTATCCAACTCAAAGTGTAATTTTTGGTTGATGGGGGGGGGGGGGGGGGTGGGGGGGGTCATACAACCCCCAAAAATGCAAAAACGTCAAAATCATTTTTTTTTTACATGTAACCTTATTACTCCCGAGGTGCAAAATGTAGTTGGAAAGCCGAAATTCACCCTGCACAGTATGTGACAATTTCGGCCGAACTGTCAATTAATCCAAATGCCGGCCATTTCGCTGGTAAAACCATTTTTTTTTTGGCAAGTTTGCTTTAAAATGTTGCCTAAGATGTCCCCTTTGTCCCAGTGGATCGATGAGGGAGGGGGTGCATATATTCCTATTGGTATATGACGAACTGTAAGTTGTCTTGGATTTTAGTGAGGTTTGCTTAGATCAATGCAGAGTCTCAAATGCTACATTTTGGAACTGGGCCTTTTTTCCCAAATAAAGTCGTGTAGTGGCTAAAGTGAAAAATCCGCCAATTGTTTTCTAAAATGAGTCTTCTTTGAGCCTCCCCTTCTAGGGGCATAATACATATTAAACATGGAACTTTGTATGGTGGTACTGACTCAGTATTTTTGCCCACCATGCATATTGCATGTGTTTCATTTTGGTATTTATGGGCCATACCATAACTAGTTGGCAACACAAATTATTCAAAAGAAAAGCACCTGTCATTTGAGATATGATCTTGTTTTCCTGTAGGCAGAGGAACAGATGCAGGATTCATTTCCTTACTGCAGCGATATTTGTGGTACAAAGTTTTCCTATATACGTGATTGGGCGGTACATCAGCGAGAATATTCGAAACCATTTCACTGCCAAGTCTGTGACGAGCAGTTTGCTTCTGAGGAAGATTTATTTGCACATGGATTGACACATAGTGAAAAGAAACGCTACAAATGCCGCATTTGTGACGCACAATTCAAGTACAACGGCAGTAAATTGGAGCACGAACGCGTGCACATAGAAGGAGCTTGTTCGGAGTGTGGTGTTTGCGGGAAAAAGTTTACCTATAAATCTAATCTCATTAGACACCTGAGAGTGCATTCTGGTGTGAAACCGTTTTCTTGTCAAACGTGTAGCCAAAGTTTTGCTCGCAAACAAAATCTTATTTCGCACCAACGGACGCATAGTAAAGTGAAACCCTTCAAATGCCGCATATGCAACAAACAATTCAGTCACCCAGGTAGTAAGGCAAGGCACGAACGTATCCATGCAGAGGGTCTTCGTTTCGAGTGTGCCCATTGTGGCAACAAATTCCCCCGTAAGGACGTACTAGCTAATCACATATCATCTAAATGTGCTTTAATTTCAATTATTGAATAGCTATCTTGTTTTTTCTATGTTTTGTTTTTTTTTATCGACGCGACGTGAAGAAACCCTGACTTGATACTTGAGCGATTTTTATTCTTGGAGATTGGCGCGTAAATGCCTTATTGACACCCAACTTGTACTTCAACTTACATTAATATGGGAAAAAATACACGAAGGTAGTTCATGTTTGCTGTTTTTTTTCCTTTTTCAAAGTGTATCGATAAAAATGAAGTTACTAAAAAAAAAATCATAGTGAATAACAGAGTCTATAAATTCGATAGTCGATTGATTTGTTTGAATTTTTGCAATCGTCACGCAAAAGGCTGCATAACCGAATGTACCAAGTAGTAGAATACAATAGAACCACAGAGGGTAAAAACTGTATCCGAATGTCCAATGCGAAATGACTGCCAATGTCCCAAAAAGTGTAAGGTAAACTACCAGTTATGAACCGTTTTCTTACAATTAATCGCCAAGACATCATTTATGACCCAATTTTGATTTTTTTTAAAAATAATCCTTGAAGCTTCCTCTTTCACTTCAAAGTGTTCAATTTTGAAAAAAAATAATTTTAATTTCCCTAATTCCTATTTGAAATAATATTAAGGTCTAAAAAAAGGCAGTTTTGGAAGAAGTACCAATTACGGATCATGCAAGTATGAACGGAAGTGTTTAATTTTTTTGCACTCTGAGACCAGTTATAGTACCCTGAGAACCGCATTAGAAAATTTTCATCATCAAAGTTCACAAATACCTATTGAAGTTGAAAAACTACCAATTGTGGAACGATCCGCAGTTGGTACCTGAAACCCTTTTGAAATTGAAAAATTTATTGAAAAAAAAAAAAAAAATCATCTACCAATTACGGATCAAACCAATTATGGACCAAAACTGAATTTCACAATTTAAACCCGCACAACAATTGTCGACTTTGACATTTACATCGACTACGTTTTTTTCCAGCATAATGATGGGAAAGTGATCAATTAATGATTTAGTAGGAATCTTCTGGCTGTACAAAAGCCAGGTAAATGAAAATTTTCAAAATTTTCTCATTATTTCTGATACCTTGACATGCCAGATCGACATGTAGATGTAAAATTTGATGCTTGAAATTTACCTCCACAACTATGTCGACCAATTTTTCAGAATTAAAATTTCTGTTTTAGTGTTTATAAGTTCAGTTAACATTCAAAAATATGATCTTGTTCAATGAGGAAAACAAATTTTTTAGGGCATTGATGAAATTATTCACTTTTCCACCGTTTGGAGTTGTAGATGATATGATGTTGATATTGTGGATGTATTTGTTGATGTCGAATTTCACATCAACATTAACATCGACATGTCGACACGAAAATGGATTAGTTTAGTACTCTTAGATAAAGTATGCACCATTTTGATATAAGGAATTTCTGTTTGACTTTTTGATTATACAGACTTTCCGTCTGTAATTCTTTGGAAGTGGACTTTGCATCGATGCTGTTTTCAGCATGAGCAATAGCCACATCAGAAAAAAAAACATTTTTTGGAAAAAAAATTTAAAATTCTTAAACTAAAATTTTATAACTTATTGAAGCAGGAGGTCGACATAAATTTTGATGTGAATGTTGATCCATCCACATCCGTCATTTTTGGATGCCCCATGTCGATGTGAATTTCGACTCTGCAATTGTCGACACAAATGCAGATCAACATCAGTCAACAATTACATCGACAATTAGCTCGACACAGGGTCGAAATTCACATCGACATGTGTCATCCAAAAGTGGCGTATGTGGATGGGTCAACATTCACATCAAAATTAGCATGTTCATTGTTGTAGGGGAACTGATGAAAATTCACTTCAGGGGCAGGTCAGAAGTTCAGAACTTAGAAGTCAAACTACAAATAATTCTTCATATCCAAATTGGTAAAATATGGTAAAATACCATAATTTACCATATTGTACCGCCGTACAGCCCTGAACCACCCTATCACTCAGTTGCTCTCGGAAAAGTACTTCCTTAAAAGGGGCATCCTAGGAAAGTTTTTCTCATTTTTTATTTTTCAATAAATTTTTGAGAATCAAATACCCAAAAATGAAAAAAAAATAATTAAAATGTTGCCAAATTAATCTAGAAAGCTGAAATTTTGGATGAATCCTACATATTTTCGACTGATCAAATCGATTAGAAACGGTTTCCAACCGTTTTGAGCTGTTCTGGAGCCTCTAGCACGTTTTTAAAACTAAAAATCGCTGAAAGCTCTTAAACTGGTGAAAACTGTTTGATACCATTTCTAATCAATTTGACAAGAGTCAAAAATAGGGCAGGTCACAATTGGGTAAAATTCTGATTTTTTTCTCATTTCTAGCCCAATTTTGATTTTCACAGATCCACCAAAAAATGAAAAATAGGTACACAATTTTGCACTTGACATGTTGGCAGGTGATAAATTTTAGCATGCTCTTCCGATCTGGATTTTTTCAGTTGCAAAAATTTTGTGTGAATGTTATGTGGTGGAAAGCAAATAAAACTGCGACTTCGGCTGACCTACCAATCAAAATGGCTGTCATTTTGTTAGTGAGGCCACCTTTTTTTTTTTTTTTTTTTGGCAAGTTAGCTTAAAAATATTAATTATGATGTACCCTTTAAGAAAAAAGTTGTCCCAGAGCATCGATGATGGTGTGGGAGGAGGGGTGCATCTATTCGCAGGGGCATATGAGGAACTATAAGTGGTCTGGGATTTTTGTGGAGTTGGCTTCGATCGACGCAGAATCTTAAATGCTACATTTTGGAACAGGAACAATTTTCTCAAAACAAGTCGAGTAGTGGCTAAAGCGGAAAATTCGCCTTTTTTTGAAAATGATTCTTCTTTGAGCCACCCTTCGGGGGGCATAATATTGTACATGATACTTTTTATGGACTTCATTTTTGTATTTATTTGTATGTGGCATAACTTGTTGGCAACACAATTATTCAAAAGAAGACGTGACATTTGCGATATGATATTTTATCCTGTAGGTAAAGGTACAGACGAAGGATTCATTCCCCTACTGTTGCGATACTTGTGGTAAAATGATTTCCTGTCAACGTGATTGGTCAAGACATCAGCAAGAACATTCGAAGCCGTTTCGCTGCCAAAACTGTGGCAAACAATTTGCTTCCAAAAGCGATTTAATTGCACATGGATTGACAAAATGTGAAAAGAAAAACTACAAATGCGGCATTTGTGACGCACGATTTAAGTGCAAACGCTATAAATTGGAGCACGAACGCAGGCACGTGGAAGAAGTTTATTTTGAGTGCGCTATTTGCGGAAAAAAGTTAGGCTATAGACGCTCTTTCATTGATCACCTGAGAATACATTCCGATGTGAAACAGTTTTCTTGCCAAACGTGTAGCAAAAGTTTTGCTCAAAAGCTCAGTCTTACTCGGCACCAACGGACGCATATTATGCACGGACGTAGGAAAGAGGACAGAGCTTATTTTGAGTGCGCCGCTTGCGGAAAAAAGTTATCCCATAGACGCTCTTTCACTGAGCACCTGAGAACACATTCCGGAGTGAAACCGTTTTCTTGCCATATGTGTAGCAAAAGTTTTACTCACAAACATAATCTTACTCACCACCAACGAACGCATAGTGAAGAGAGGTCCTTCAAATGCCGCATATGTAACCAACAATTCAAGCATAATCGAAATCGTGTCAGGCACGAAAGAGCCCATGTGGAGGGCAATCGCTTTGAGTGTGCCCATTGCGGCATCAAATTACGCGATAAGTACTCCCTAGCCAAGCACATATTATCTAAATGTATTACCATTTAATTTGTACTATACTTAATGGGAAAAAATACAGAATGGTATTTTTTGTTTGGCGTTTTATTCCTTTTTCAATGTCAATCGATTAATGATATTACCAAAATCAAATCGGAGTGAATTACAGAATCTCTCAATTCCGTAGTCGATTCATTATTTTGAATCTTTGCGATTTTCTAGACAAATCAGTTTAGTTTTCAAAGATAACAGAGACAAAATGCCAATTTCATCCATTTTTTGGACAATTTTTGTTCCTCCCTGGACAAAGCTAAATAGAAAGAGTATGGAAATATTTATCACCAGCCAAAACTTCGAGTGCTAATTTTAATTTTTCGTTTTCCGATGAATTTTTGAGAATCAAATTTTAGCCAAAAATGAAAATAAAAAAACTTTACCAAAGGATCATTTCACGTTAATTGGACCAAGAAGTGGTGGGGGGAGGAGTGGGGTGTGCGGCGATTTTTTTGACATTTTTCCTGTGGAAAGGCCTTTTGAAGGGATGAACAATGGCGCAAATTGCAGCCCTTTAGCCGATTTTTAAAGGCAGCCAGGGGGTGTCAAAGTTTTCAGTGAACCTAAAATATCATCCATTTCAGCAGTGGATTACTCGATAACCGCGATACCTACCAAAATGCACCATTTTCCCATAGTTGGGTGTTTTGAAAAGCTTTTTGGTGATGTCATCAAAATCAGTGTTGCCACTTTCTTTCGTACAAAAAATTAGCTCAAAAAGTTTCGAAACGTAGTTTTCGATCAGGGTGTCTACCAGGTCGCTATAGCGCTAAAAGTCGCGAAAAGTCGCGATTTTGAAAATAGGTCGCTAAAGTCGCGAAAAGGTCGCGATTTTCGCCAAAAATACCAAAAAGTCACTATAAATTGTCCAAACTTCAAATTTTAAAAACTTTTCGTATTATTATTCAATGTTAATGCTACTGCCAAATTAGCATTTTAAATAATCATAAAAATTCAAAATTTCAAAAGCTTTTGCCCTCGTTTCGCTCGGGCATATTATTTCGTTTTCTTTAGCCAAACGTTAAGTCTTGATGATAGAAAAATTGACTTCTCACATTAAAAATGATATTTTTTCACTTCTGGAGAATTGTGAATTTTCGTGTTACCAGTGTTTTTGCCCTCAGTTGGCTCAGTTCGTACGGGCCATGTAGGTGTATTTTTAGAAATACCTATTGTAATATTTTGGAAATTATTGTTAGATTGCTGGAGGAGCAGGACCGTCGAGAGGGGGAAAAGAGGAGAGTTTACCTAGGACTCGCTCATTCTGGAGGGTCCGACAATAAAGAAAGGGCCCGTGATGGAAGAAAAACGTGTTTTTTTACTTTTCAAAAGTCAAATTTTCAAAAGCTTTTGCCCTCGCTTCGCTCGAGCTTGTTTTCTTTCCTTTCTACACATTGAAATTTCTGAAAAAATATCATTCAACTTTCAAAGTTTTAAAGTGAAAGAATGAACTTCTCGCTTAAACAAAAAGAAAAATAATTAGTGGTTGAAATGACTAGAAAAAGAACAATCGAAGAAATTGAAATTTTAGAACTGAAGAAAGTTAAGTAGATGGAAAAGGAAAAAGAAAAGCTCGAAAATTTGGATGACTATTTATGTCACATGGAAACTATTCCCTCCCACCACCCAATAAGTGCAAATTTTATTGGAACCCAATTTTTTTCGTTAGAAAATGGGGGGGGGTACTGAAAAAAAGTCGCGAAAAGTCGCTATAGGTCGCGAAAAGTCGCTATTTTTGAAAATTAAATTTTGGTAGACACCCTGTATACTCAACATTACAATTCATACATTTTACCTTATAAACGACATTACTTTGATACATAGTAGAGATCTTATTTTTCGTATTGAAGAAAATTTTTTTTGAAAAGATTACTCGGATTTTTATAAGCAAAAGTGATGGCCGAATCCTCTTGCTGACAAAGTTTTTGGATTCTTTTTGAAGCTTTACCTACATAATTGATACAATGGAATTTTTTTGGTCTAATATCAGAATTGGAAAGGTCAGTAGAAGAGTTGTTTCGGTTAAAGAAAAGTTTAATTTGGGATGTTATCATATTAAAAGGGTAATCTGACCTTTCCAATTCTGATATTAGACCAAAAAAATATCAAAGTAATGTCGTTTATAAGGTAAAATGTATGAATTGTAATGTTGAGTATATAGGGGGAAACTAAACAACACCTCAAAGACAGAATGTATAGGCATAATCTAGATGTTAGAAATGGTAGCACTTGTACTGCCCTATTGGAACACTCTATTAAATACAACCATAAGTTCAATTTTGAAAATGTAAAAATTATCAATAAAGGCTGTAATAATCTACAAAAAAGAAAAACCACCGAAGTTCTGCACATTATAGGTAATTGAAACTGCATCAATAAAAAGACGGATGTTGCTGGTTTCGATATGTACAAATCATTAATAGGTTAAAAATTGTTATCGCGTTCTTGCCATTCTACGTACTCGTAATTTCACTCGTAGCCAGCTTTATTCATACACCCGATGAAGGCACTGTGTGCCGAAACGTTGTGTTCTCGTGCATTCTAACGTAAAATAAAACTTATCAAATCAAGTTATAATGTGTAATTTTTTGTTTTTTTATACTCTTCTGTAAATACTAAAACTTGGTTATTAAATGATTTTTTTCAAAATTCTGGTGATAAAAATATATTATGGACAACTTTTCATGCTAAACAACATATTAAAAAGTTGAGATGGTACCATGTTGCAAAGTTGATTTTAAAAAATTTAAAGTTTGCGAAAAAATTCGATTTTTTGATTTAAAACCTGAAAAAAGGTGTTGTTAGGTGAAGTTGACCCCTTTGGCCCCTATTTTTATATATCTGTTGAGAAAGTTGAAAAACCCCTTTTACTCGATGAAATGAACACCTCGCAAAAAAATCAAAATTCGAAAAGATTAAAAAAATAAATGAATTTTTATTTTTTTGTTGTGGTGGTAATTTTTATCAACTTTTTCATGAATTACGTCAGAAAGAGGTCAAAATAAGACAACTGAATAAATTTAAACTTTTTTTGGTGTTTGAAATTGAAAATTGAATTTTTTCGAGTTTTGATTTTCTTGTGTGGAGTTCATTTCACCAAATGGAAGGGTTTTTTCAAATTTTTCAACATATACCTACGTACAAATAGGGGTCAAAGGGGTCAACTTCACCTATCAACACTTTTTTTCAGGTTTTAAATCAAAAAATCGCATTTTTTTCGCAAACTTTAAATTTTTTAAAATCAACTTTGCAACATGTTATCATCCCAATTTTTTAATATGTTGTTCAGCATGAAAAGTTGTCCATAATATATTTTTTTCAGAATTTTTGAGAGTCGGAACGATATGAAAACTACATTCCGAAACTTTTTGAGCTAATTTTTTGTACGAAAAAAAGTGGCAACACTGATTTTTATGATATCACCAAAAAGCCTTTCAAAATTCCTAACTATGGGAAAATGTTCCATTATGGTAGATACTGCGGTTATCGAGTAACCCACTGCTGAAATGGATGATATTTTAGGTTCACTGAAAACTTTGACACCCCATGGCTGCCTTTAAAAATGGGCTAGAGGGCTGCGATTTGCGCCATTGGTGATCCTTTCGTAAGGTCTATCAACAGGAAAAATTTCAAAAAAAATCGACGAACCCCCCCCCCCCTCCACCACTTCTTGGTCCAATTGACGTGGAATGGCCCACCAATCAAAATGACTATCACTTTGTTAGTGAGGCCAACTTTTTTTTTTGGCAAGTTGGCTAAAGATGTTAATTATTGATTGATTGATTGATTAAAAGACGTATGTACTCTTTAAGAAAAAAATTGTCCCAGAGCATCGATGATGGGATGGCGTGAGAGGAGGGGCTGCATCTATTCCCAGTGGCACATGATGAACTATAAGTGGTCTGGGATTTTTGTGGAGCTGGCTTCGATAGATGCAGAATCTGAAATGCTACATTTTGGAATGGGACCAATTTTCTCAAAATACATTGAGTAGTGGCTAAAGCGAAAAATCCACCATTTTTTGAAAATGGTTCTTCTTTGAGCCTCCTCTTCGGGGGACATACCTAATATTACACATGAAACTTTTCATGGACCTCATTTTTGTATTTATGTGGCATAACTTGTTGGCAACACAATTATTCAAAAGAAGACGTGACATTTGCGATATGATCTTGTTTTCCTGTAGGTAAAGGTGCAGATTCGGAATTTATTTCCCTATTGTTGCGATATTTGTGGTGCATTGTTTTCCTACAAACGTGATTGGAGAAGGCACCAGCAGCAAGAACATTCAAAGCCGTTTCACTGCCAAAGCTGTGACAAACAGTTTGCTTCCAAAAGCGATTTAATTGCACACGGATTGACAAAATGTGAAAAGAAAAGCTACAAATGCGGCATTTGTGACGCACGATTCAAGTGCAATCGCAATAAATGGGAGCATGAACGCAGGCACGTGGAAGAAGTTTATTTTGAGTGCGCTGTTTGCGGAAAAAAGTTATCTTATAGACGCTCTTTAATTCAGCACCTGAGAATACATACCGATGTGAAACCGTTTTCTTGCCATACGTGTAGCGAAAGTTTTACTCGAAAAGATTATCTAACTAATCACCAACGGACGCATATTATGCACGGACGTAGGAAAGAGGACAGAGTTTATTTTGAGTGCGCTGTGTGCGGAAAAAAGTTATCCCATAGATTCTCTTTCACTGAGCACCTGAAAACACATTCCGGTGTGAAACCGTTTTCTTGCCATATGTGTGGCAAAAGTTTTACTCACAAACATAATCTTACTCTCCACAAACGAACGCATAGTGAAGAGAGGTCCTTCAAATGCCGCATATGTAACCAACAATTCAAGCATAATCGAAATCGTGTCAGACACGAAAGAGCCCATGCAGAGGGCAATCGTTTTGAGTGTGCTCATTGCGGTATCAAATTACGGGATAAGTACTCCCTAGCCAGGCACGTATTATCTAAATGTATCAACATTTGACTTGACTGTACTTTACTTAAATGGGAAAAAATACAGAATGGTATTTTTTGTTTGGCGTTTTATTCCTTTTTCAATGTCAGTCGATTAATGAAATTACCAAAATCAAATCGAAGTGAATTATAGAATCTCTTAATTCCATAGTCGATTCATTATTTTGAATTTTTGCGATTTTTTGGACGAATCAGTTGAGTTTTCAAAAAATACTGGGGCAAAATGCCAATTTCACCCAAATTTTCTGCAGTTTACTCATTATTTTTTGGACAATTTTTGTTCCTCCTTGGACAGAGTATGGAAATATTTATCACCAGCCAAAACTTCGAGTGCTAATTTTGATTTCTCGATGAATTTTTAAAAATCAAATTTTAGCCAAAAATGAAAAAAAAAATTACCAAATTGATCTTGAAAGCTGACATTTGGGATATTCTCCGTTGTTGAGCAGACAAATCGATTGGAAACGGTTTCAAAACGTTTTAAACAATTCTGAAGCCTCCAGCAGATTTTCAAGACTTGAAAATTTCCTCAAAATGTCAGCAAATGGAGTTGGAAATTTGAAATTCACTCTGCACAATTCGTGATAAAGTTAATTTGACAGATTTTACGGCATTTTTTGAAAAACAGGAGTTTCTAAAAATCCATTTGAGGCTCCAAAACGTATATTGAAACTGTCTTTGAATCCATTTCGGAATTAGTGTCAAAAGTTGGGTGTAAACTGAATTTCATCTTTCTACCTCAAACGGAGGCGGAGGAGGAGTAGCACTCTCATGGATAGAATCTTTCTTGGCTAATAGGTTACAAATAGTTGAAATTAATGATGATAATGGAGTTATTTATTCAGATGAGTTGGAAACAAAGCAGGGTATTCCCCAAGGAATGATATTAGGTCCATTTTTTTTCATAACATACATAAATGATCTACCCAATTGTATCTCTTACCCTTCAACGTTATTTGCAGATGATTCCACTGTTCTCCTGAAAGTAGATAAAAATAACCAAATGTCTATCCTTAAAGAGGCACTAACTGATCTCACCTCATGGTTTGAAATGAATAAAATGGCCTTGAACCTAAAGAAAACTGTAGTAGTCCCCTTCACCTCTGGCATACAGCACACATTGGACAATTCTAGAAATTATTCCTTTTTACCAGAATTCAGGGAAACTGCAAAATTTTTTGGGCATTACTGTAGAAACTAACTTGAAGTGGACTAACCATGTAAATAAGCTTTCAAACAAACTATCATCTTACAACTACCATCTATATCAATTGAAGAAATCAGCATCCATTTCCACACTAAAAGTAGCCTACTATGGATTGTTTTACTCTAATATGGCATATAGACTTGCATTCTGGGGAGGAAACAAACCCCTTCTAGATAGGATGTTCCTTATCCAAAAAAGAATTATTAGGACAATGTTTAATTTAGCCCCTACCCAATCCTGTAGACAAACCTTCATTGATGAAAAAATTGTTACAACACCATCCCTATATAATATTATATGTACTACAGGTATCAATAATGATAAAAAAGAATATTATTCAGCCTTCAGTACTGACCCATACTTATAATACTACATAGAGGGGTAAACTCAATCTTTGCTGATCAAATGAGTACTAAAGTGGACAGGGAAGGAATAGATACTATGGCAGTCAAAATCTTTAATAGTGTCTCCCTCCACAAATCAGAGATGTTCATAACGCTAAGCTATTTAAAAAAGCTCTTCATAAATGGCTACTAAAATGGGCGTTTTATGATGTAGATGAGTTCCTAAACTCTAACCCTATTTAATTATTTATATGAGAGGGGTTTTGCGATAAGGGCACTTGTGGTGATATTTCAATTTTTCAGGAGAGAAAAACCATCAAAACGCTTCAATTTTTTCAATTAAATTTTTTTCGATTTTCGGGTGCAGTGTTGTCTTGTGCATTGGTTGGATGGGAAATTTTGACGAAATTCGTTCATCATCGCCTGATATCCGTGATTTAGAAAAGGGACCTTGTGGTGAACAGCTAAATTTATACAACTTTACAGACTACCCTGCAAAAAAATACCGAGAAATTCGGATTCACCATGAAATTTTACATAGGTAACAACCAGAGCTCGAACCGGTCCAAATACCAAATATACCCGGTCCTGGGTCAGGCAAAATCCGGACTGAGTACTACCCGGGTATTCGCTTTAACTGAGTACAATACTATACTTGTATTCGGTTTGATTTTTGCTGACAGATACAGTCAGTAACCGAGTAGTCCCGGGTACTGGGTTATTGTCAAGTGTCAACTCGCTAGTGTATTACGTCACTCAATGCATTAATTCATTCATTTCTTATCATGTACATCACACTAACACTTACACAACACACACACGTATACAAATTCTCATCATTCGATTCTAAATTGAAATGAGTCATAGCTGATGCGTGCGTCGTCAAAGGCCAACCCGGGACAGGTTAGTCCCAGTCCCGGGTTCGTCTTTATCCAACCAGGTACCTGGGAGTACTCAGTATTCGCTTCAACCGAATATGAATATGAGTAAGTATACCCGGGTACTACTCCATCCTGGTTCGAGCTCTGGTAACAACAATAAAATAATTTTTCTCGGTCGACCTTTTTTTTTTTTTTTAAATCAAAAACAAAAAAAACTTTGTTTTTCGATTTCCCAAAAATATGAGTTTTTGAGTATTCATGTTCAAGTAATTTTTAAAACGAGAAGTTAATGAGATAGGCGAAATCTGATTGCACTATTCAATTTCTCGTGAAATGCCGCTTGCGGTCCCTCACAGCGATAAATTATTTGATTTGATTTGAATTTTTGTCGAAACGAAATTTCAAGTTTCAAAAATCAGCTGGAGGCTCCAGAACTGCCCAACAAGGTGGTTTCAAACCGTTTCCAACTGATTAGACTGGTCGAAAATGGGATGTAGGTATCCCAAATTTCAAATTTCTAGGTCAATATGAGTTTTTCTCTTTTGTGGCTTAAATTTGATTTTTTTAAATTCACCAACAAATCGAGAAAAGCCATTGATTTAACACTTGAAGTTTTGGCTGATGATAAATTTTTCAATGCTCTTCTATCTAGCTTTGTCCAGTTCAAAAAATGTTGTGGGAATCTTATTTTGGAATTTGGAAAGCAAAAACTGGGTTTCGGTTGACCTGTGAATCAAGATGGCCATCATTTTGGTAGTGAAGCCAACTTTTTTTTTTGGCAAGTAGGTACGCTTTAAAATGTTTCCTAACAAGGGAACCCTCCCACGTGATAATCTCCGATTTGAATGAAACTTGGACTGCTGGAAAGAGAACCTCAAAAAACCCCCATCCCCCAATTTTTAACTGCTGAAGTTGATTTTTCGATTTTTGGCGAGCGTTTGAAATTTTGTGCATTTTTTATACTTTTTCTCAAGTCATGTCAAAAAATTTGATTTCTGATGATAATTCCAGATTTGACTGACGGTAGTACTTATCGATTAGGAATCAAGCATAGACCCTTTGGCCAAAATTTCAGCTGCTGAAGTTCATGTGGTGGGGAGAAACGGTCATTTTTTAAATTCACACATAATGAGAAAAAAACTGTAAAAAATCCTGTTTTCTGGACGGACGGCCGGATCCGGCCAATGATGGTATGAGTCGATTTGGTATTCGGCACAGACTGTTTGACCACCAGATGAACAAAAAATTCGATTTCTGATGATAATTCCAGATCCGGCCGGCGGTAGTTTTAGTCGATTAGGTATCAAGCATAGACCCTTTGGCCAAAATTTCAGCTGCTGAAGTTCATGTGGTGAGGAGAAACGACCATTTTTCAAATTTACAGAACAACTTTACCTGTGTACTCAAAACTTCAAACGCTCGTCAAAAATCGAAAAATCAACTTCAGCAGCTGAAAATTGGGGGATGGGGGTTTTTTGAGGTCCTCTTTCCAGCAGTCCAAGTTTCATTGAAATCGGAGATTATCACGTGGGAGGGTTCCCTTGTAAGATGATTTGTACAGGGTGCCCAAAAATATCGAGCACCCCAAACAAAGTTTTTCATTAAAAATATAAGTAGGTTGGCAACGTGAAATAGATGCATATCATTATTATCATTCATTGTGACCAACCAAAGTATTTTGGTAGAAAACTTTTTTAGGGGTGCTCGATATTTCGGGCACCCTGTAGATATACAGAAATAGGTAGAAAAAGGACCAATATGACGCCACCACACAATTTACTTTTTCATGAAATGAACATTTTTTCGAGTGTGTCAAAATATGTTTTTCCCTTGTAAATTGTCATCACCCTAATCCAACGACCAATTGTGAGCTAGCATTACTGTTATTCACTGGTGACTGTGTTACCAAACTAAATATTAAACATGACGCTTTTTTGGGAGTACTCTGTATTAATGGGCACTCTGTATATGTTTCATTTTGGTATTTATAGGGCATAACTAGTTGGCAACTCAATTATTTAGAAGAAAAAAACGTCTCATTTGCGATATGATCTTTTTTTCCTGTAGGTAAAGGTACAGATGCGAGATTCATTACCTTACAGCTGCGATATTTGTGGTACAAAGTTTTCCTACAAACGTGATTGGGCAAGACATCAGAAAGAACACTCGAAGTCGAAGCCGTTTTGCTGCAAAGTCTGTGACAAGCAGTTTGCTTATAAATGCCAACTTATTACACATGGGTTGGCACATAGTGAAGAAAAACTCTACAAATGCCGCATTTGTGACGCACGATTCAAGCACTATCACTATAAACTGAAGCACGAACGCGTGCATAAGGAAGGAGCTTGTCTTGAGTGCACTGTTTGCGGAAAAAAGTTTTCCTATAAACATCATCTCATTAGACACCTGAAACAACATTCAGCTGTGAAACCATTTCCTTGCCAAAAGTGTAGCCGAAGTTTCACTGCTAAAAGCGATCTTACTAAGCACCAACGGACGCATAGTAAAGAGAAACCCTTCAAATGCCGCATATGCAACCAACAATTCAGTCAGCATAGTAGTAAGACAAGGCACGAACGTATCCATGTGGAGGGCTCTCGTTTTGAGTGTGCCCATTGCGGCAACAAATTCACCAGCAAGCGCAGCTTAGCCCGTCACATAGCATCTTAATGTGTACATGAATTTCAATAATTGAATAGCTATCTGAATGTGTACAGTTCGAATTTGTTATTTCTTTGTTTTGTTCTTTTTTTCAATGTGAAAAAAACTTGACTTAGAACTTGACCAATTTCCCATGTTCAGTTTATTCTTAGTGATTGGCACGTAAATGCCTTATTGCCACCAGACTTGTGTTACAACTTACATACTTATGGGTAAAAATACACGATGGTATTTTACGTTTTGCGTTTTTTTTCTCTTTTTTCGAAATCTAAAAATCGATTAATGAAATCATCAAAATCTAATCAGAGTTGATCAAGGAATCTCTCAACTTTGTAGTCGATCTATTTTTTTTTTAAATTTTTGTAAACCGTACAATATTTTTTGAGTTGCGCAGAACTAGGTCGAAGGAGCATGCAAAAATTTATAACCAGCCAAAATAAATTATAAGTGATTAAGTGTAGTTTTTCATGTTTGGCGGTAAACTTTTGAAAATCAAACCAAAAATGAGAAAAAAAATCAAAATTTTACCAAATTGACCTGGAAATCTGAAATTTGGGTTTTGTCCAATTTCCGATCCGCCAAATCGATGGAAAACGATTTGCAACCATTTTGAGCAATTCTGGAGCCTCTAAAAGATTTTTGAAACTTGAAATTTCCACAAAACCTCTCATCAAAATATGAAGTTGAAAATTCAAAATCTATTCCGTAAACTAGTTTCAATACGCCATGAAGTCGGCTGCAAGGGCAATTCAAGTTATTTTGGAGCCTCCAGCGACTCTTTGATAATTCTTGGCGCCTCCAGTAGATTTTTGAAACTTGAATTTTCCATAATGTTTCATCGACTGCAGTCTCAAGCGGCTTCTTGAAAACTTCTACAGGTTGTCCATTCTCCAGGAAAAGTTAGGGAATTTGGTCAGTGTTTCGTAATTTTTACGCAAAATCCCTCGAATTTTAAAAAAAAACGATCAATTGCAAATTTCAGATAAGGGCCTGAGATGAAAGGAAAACATTATTTTTTACTTCTGGAAACACAATTTTTCGAAAGCTTTTGCATTTTTTTTCTTTTTCGCGAGCAAGATGAAATTTCTAGATGATAAAAATCAAGTTTTGAAGCCAAAAAATGAACTCCTCACAAAAAAAAACTTTGACAAGAGCTTTCACCCTCGCTAGGGTTTGTTCTGTTCAACTTTCTTTTTAAAAAAACATCTTTCAAATATTCTAAAATTTCAAAAGCCCAAAAATAACCTACTCGTCCTTGCATTTAAAAAAACCTCGTTTTTATGCCTCTCAGAATACGAAGCTTTAGTACTCGTTTCTCTGGAACCTGTTCTTTTTTCTTTTTCAAAATTAAATTCCTTCAAAAAAACATGAAAAACCAAAAAATAAACTCGTATTGTAAAAACCTTGTTTTCAGGCAACTCGAAATAAGAATTTTTAAAATCCCTCGCTTCGCTTGGGCTAATTTGTTTCTCTTTTTAAAATGAACATATTTCACATTTAAGGCCACCAATAATCCAAAAAAGCAAAGTAAAATGTTCATTAGTCATATAAAATCCTCTGAAAATATACAGAAATACTCGTAGGTACGAATGGGCCAATATACAATTCATTTTTTGATGAAATGAACTTTTTTTTGAGTGTGTTGGAAATGTTTTTTTCCTTGTACATAGTATAATATGCTTCATTTTGATTTGTATTTATGTGGCATGACTTTGTTGCCAACACAATTATTTAAAAAAAAGACCTGTCATTTGCAATACGATCTTGTTTTCCTGTAGGTGGAGGTACGGATGCGGAATTCTTTCCCTTATCGCTGCGATATTTGTGGTACAATGTTTTCCTGTCAACGTGACTGGAAAAGACATCAGCGGAAGCATTCGAAGTCGTTTTACTGCCAAGCCTGTGAAAAACAATTTGCTTCTAAAAGCGATTTGATTGCACATGGATTGACACATAATGAAAAGAAACGCTACAAATGCTGCATTTGTGACGCACGATTCAATCACTATTACAGTAAAATGAGACACGAGCGCGTGCACGTGGAAGGAGCTTGTTTCGAGTGCGCTGAATGTGGGAAAAAGTTTTCCTACAAAAATTCTCTCACTGTACACCAGAGTCTACATTCCGGTGTGAAACCGTTTCCTTGCCAAACGTGTAGCAAAAGTTTCACACAAAAAATCGATCTATCTCGGCACCAACGGACGCATAGTAAAGAGAAACCCTTCAAATGCCGCATATGCAACCAACGATTCAGTACGAAAGGGAATAAGGCAAAACACGAACGTTCCCATGTGGAGGGCCCTCGTTTTGAGTGTGCCCATTGCGGCATTAAATACCGCTATAAACGCGACCTAGCCTATCACATATTAGCTAGATGTACTTAAATTTCAGGAATTGCCTACCTATCTAAATGTGTAATACAGATTCAAATTTGTTTTTTCTTTGTTATGTTTTATTTTTCAATGAGAAAAAAACTTGACTGGAAACTTGGCGTTTTTTTCTTTTTTCAACGTCTGTGTATTATTGAAATTACCATAAGCAAGTCACAGTGAATTACAGAATCTCTCACTTCGATAGTTAGTCGATTCATTTTTTGAATTTTTTGCGATTTTCTGGACAAATTATTCAAGTTTTCGAACGAAATTATTTGAACTGGACAAAGCTAGATCGAAAGAGCATGAGAAAATTCATCACCAGTCAAAATTTCAAGCGCTGAAGTGTATTTTTCAATTTTTTGTTAATTTTCAAAATTCAAAATATTACCAAATTGTCCTTGAAAGGTGAAATTTGCGATATTCCCTATTTTGGAGTTGTCAAATAGATTGAAAACGATTTCAAACTGTTTTGAGCAGTTCTTGAGCGTACAGCAGATTTTCATAACTCGAAATTTAAACAAAATTTCATCAAATGAAGTTGGAAATTCGAAATTCCCGCTGCACTCTTACTTAAACCCGCTATTGCATCGACTGCTGGTGAGTTTAGGTCATTTTGGGGCCCCCAGCAACTTTTTGAAAATTCTTGGAGCCTTCGGTAGACTTTTGAAACTTGAAATTTAATTCATACGATGAAATTGGAGTGCAGAAAGAATTAGGTATTGATTTTTAGCACTTTCGGTAATTTTTTTTTGGAAATTTCGAGCATTGGAAAATCTGTAGAAGGCTCCAGTAATATTACTTGAAATCTACCTGAAGTCAATTCATAGCGTATTGAAATGAGTTTACAGAATACATTTTGGATTTCCAACTTCATTTGATGAGATTTTGTGGAAATTTAAAGTTTCAAAAATCTGCTGAAGGCTCCAAAACTGGCCACAACGCTTTAAAACGATTTTCAATCGATTTGGCAGGTCGAAAATGGGATATCCTATTTTAAACTTTCTAGCTCAATTTGGTAAAGTTTTGATTTTTTTCATTTTTGCCCAAGTCTCATTTTCGAAAATTCCCCAGAAAACAAAAAGGTTACAATTTGGCGCTTGAAATGTTGGCTGGTGATGAATTTTTGCATGCTCATCCGATATAGCTGTTTCCAGTTCCAAAAATGTTGTGTGAATCTTATGTTGGATTGCAAAATCTGCTGAATGCTGCCATACTTTCCAAAAATTAACCGGAGGTTCCAAAACTACTTGAAATCTACCTGCAGTCGACTTCATAGCGCATTGAAATTAGTTCACAGAATGAATTTCTGCTTTCCAACTTCATTTGATGAGATTTTGTCGAAATTGCAAGTTTCAAAAATCTGCTAGAGGCTCCAAAACTGCTGAATACGGTTTTATACCATTTCCAATCAATTTGGCAAGTCAAAAATGGGTCGTCGTCGTTTCCTTATAAGCGGCAGGCCTGTTGGCCTGTCTGCTATGGTGTGGAACTTCTTGAGGATAAGTCTGAGGTATAGGTGAGTTTTCTCCTTGGTCTCCCTCTGCATTTTTTCCCCTTCGGTGTATATTGGAGGACCTGTTTTGGCGATCTCCTTTCACCCATCCTGCCGACATGCTTTCTCCAATCTTTCCTATACTTTTTTATCTTCTCCATGACTGGCTGCACTCCGAGATCTGCTGTTATTTTCTCAGATGGGACTCATCTCTGAGAGTCATCCCTGCCGTTCTCCTCATGAATTTCATCATGCACTGCCGTTATTCTTCTTTTATCAGATTTCTTCAGTGCCCATACCTCCCTTCCATAAGTCATCATCTGTATTGCGAGGGTATTATACACCTTCAATCTTGTTTCTTTTCGCACCTTACTGCTTCTCAGGGTCCTATTTATCAGTCCCGTGACTCTCAGGAACTTTGCAATCTTCCACCAACATCTGCTTCTCTCATTTGAAATTATTGACTTGTTCAATGATTTTTCCATTTATTACAATCTTGCTTCTTACTGGTTCTTTTCCTTTGAAAGCCATTGTTTATGTTTTCTCTGATGATATTCTCATAATATCATACTTTTCCGATGTCTTTGTTAGGATCGTACATTGGTCTCTGTAGGTTTTCTGTTGTTTGCGTGTGTTTTCATTTTAACCAGGGGTTCACCTCCACCAGGGATACCATAGTTCCATCTGTTTCCTGTTGTTTGCGGATTTTGAGTGAGGTTGATTCCCATCTGACTTGGTTACCAGCCATGTCAGATATGTCACGTGGTGATAGGGCTGCTATCTAGGCCTCCATGCTTGCCTGGTCCTCTTTTAGTCTCCTTTTACAACAGGCAGAGGGTACCATATGGACATTCTTAGCCCGTCCCTACACAGGGGGTCAAAAATGGGACATATCCTAAATTTTAGCTGATTATTGAGTAAATCTGGAGAAATTTTTATTTATTTTTCACATTTTTAGCCCCGACTTGATTTTCAAAAATTCACCAGAAAACGGAAAATACACAATTGTACACTTGAAATTTTGGCTGGTGATGAATTTTTGCCCGCTTTTTTGATCTAGCTTTGTCCAGTTCCAAGAATTTTGTTTGAGTCCTGCATTGGAAGGCAAAACCTGCAACTTCAGCTGATCGACCAATCAAAAATGGCAGGAATTACATATTTGTTGGTAGGGCCAAACTTTTTTTGGTCAATTTTGCATTAAATTGTTCCTTAGGGGATGTCCCCAACAAGAAGAAGGTTGTCCCGGAGAATCGGTGAGATGAGGAGGATGCATCTATTCCCAGTGGCATATAATGAACTGTAAGTGGTCTTGGATTTTAGTGAGGTTGGTTGGATTGACACAGAATGTCAAATGCTACATTTCGGAACTGGACCATTTTTCTCAAAAAAGTCATTAGTGACTTGAGCAAAAAATGCGCCATTTTTTCGAAAATGATTCTTCTTCGAGCCATTCCCTTCCAGGGACATAATATCAAACATGAAACTTTTTTTTAGTGTGCTTGGTATTTTTGCGCATCTTGTTATGCATACCTTCTGCTTCATTTTGATATTTATTGGGAATGACTAGTTGACAACACAATTATGCAAAAGAAAATAATGAGTCATTTGCGATATGATCTTTTTTCCTGTAGGTGAAGGTACAGACGTGGGATTCATTTCCTTACCGCTGCGATATTTGTGGTGCAAAGTTTTCCCACAAAAAAGATTGGACAAGGCACAAGCATCAAGATACGAAGCCGTTTCACTGCCAAGTCTGTGACAAACAGTTTGCTTCTAGAAGATCTGTAATTGAACACGGAGTGACACATAGTGAAAAGAAACGCTACAAATGCAGTACTTGTGATGCACGATTCAAGAACTATTACAGTAAATTGGCGCACGAAAGCGCCCACGTGGAAGGAGCTGGTTTTCAGTGCGCTGATTGCGAGAAAACGTTTTTCTATAAATATAATCTCATTCGTCACCTGAGAGTTCATTCCGGTGTGAAACTGTTTTCTTGCCAAACTTGTGGCAAAAGTTTTGCTCTAAAACAGCATCTTACTCAGCACCAACGGACACATGGTGAAAAGAAACCCCACAAATGCAGCACTTGTGACGCACAATTCCAGAACTATCACAGTAGATTGGCGCACGAACGTGTGCATGTGGAAGGAGCTTCTTTTGAGTGCGCTGATTGCGGAAAAAAGTTTTCCCATAAACGTTATCTCATTAGACACCTGAAAGTACATTCCGGTGTGAAACCATTTTCTTGCCAAACGTGTGGCAAAAATTTTGCTCGAAAACATACTCTTACTAGGCACCAACGGACGCATAGTGAAGAGAGGTCCTTCAAATGCCGCATATGCAACCGGCAATTCAATCACCAAGGGAGGAAGACAGTACATGAACGTTCCCATTTGGAGAGCTCTCGTTTTGAATGTGCCCATTGCGGCAACAAATACCGCTATAAGCGGGACCTAGCCTATCACATATTAGCTAGATGTACTTAAAGTTCAGTAATTGACTACCTATCTAAATGTGTAATACAGATTCAAATTTGTTTTTTCTTTATGTTTTTTTTTTCAATGAGAAATGAGAAAAAATTCAAAACATTACCAAATTGACCTTGAATGCAGAAATTGGGGATATTCCCTATTTTGATGTTGTCAAATAGATTAAAAACGATTTCAATCCGTTTTGAGCAGTTGTTGAGTCTGCAGCAGATTTTTGTAAGTTGAAATTTCCACAAATTATTCTAACAAAATGAAGTTGGAAATTTGAGAATCTCTCAATTTGATTGTCCGTGTATTTTTTTGAAATTTTCAGAAATGTGATCTTGAAACACAAAAAAATCATGAAAAAAATGTTTAGAAATTGAATCATTTTGGAATTCAACTCTTTCAACTTTTAAAATTTATATTCAGGTTTAGGTATTTCTAAGACCGATAATTAAAAATGTAAATAAAAATCAACTTTCCATTTTCGAACAAAAATGAATATTTTGGGAATTTTTTCAACTTACTTTTTTTTCTTTTCAAAAGAGTAAATTTTTTGAAAAAGTTTACTTGGCCTGGGGACAATTAATTTTTCTGGGCAACCACTTCTTTTGACAGGGAATGGTTTATTTGGATGTGGATTGCATTTCTTTTGTCCTTTGTATGAAATCAAATTGTCATTCATTTATTACCTAAATTGTGGTGTTGAACCGTCGTTAACAATTGTCGTTGAAATAGCCTATGTTGTCGTCCTTCAAATGTCCTGTCATTTGAATCACTTTTTCTGTTGTGCCAATATATTATATTCCCCCAAAAAAACAATTTAAAAAAATTGTCGAGGACATCTTCACGTCTTAAGTGTAGCATACTCCGTGTCATCATTGTCACTGTCCTCTGCCACTGGTAACGTGTTTATCGATGCAGTTTTGACTCTGTAGTGGACCGTTTTGATTTGAAGTTTTTGAGTTTAACTTTATCTGAGCTCAGGCAGCACTGCTTATAATGACAATTTTTGCCACAGCATTGACATGTGTTTTGGGCAGCTGGGCATTTTACATCGAATTTGTGACATTCACAACCACAATTAATACAGTACCTACATGTATTTTGAAGCGTCAATTATTATCACTGCATCGTTCTGTATGGAGGGGAGTACTTTGTGTAGAGTTGATGTTTCTGTTTCAGCTGATGAGGTGATGATTGATAAGCATTTTAGTTGAGCTGACTCGAGTAGATTGGCTGTTTTTACAACATCATTGAATGTAGCATGTTATAGAATAGATAGAAAGGAAATGGAAAGCATATATCTAATTACAATCGTATACATACTATTTGAGGTGAAACCCTATAGTATACAGAGCACATAAACATGCAGTGGGCCAGAAAGTGTCTATATATGGCCAGCCCTTACAAAAGTAAATAGGAAAAAAGAAAAAACATAATTATTGGAACTGGACCATTTTTTTCAAAACAAGTCATGTAGTGGCTAGAGCGAAAAACCCAAGATTTTTTCGAAAATGATTCTTCTTCAAGCCTCTTCCTCTAGGGGCATCACATTAAACATAAAACTTTTTTAGGGGTGCTTGGTATTTTTGCGCATCCTGTATATGCTTCATTTTGGTACATACGTTTCATTTGCGATATGATCTTTTTTTCTGTAGGTGATAGTACAGATACGGAGTTCATTCCCCTACAGCTGCGATATTTGTGGTACAATGTTTTCCTTCAAGCGTGATTGGACAATGCACCAGCAGCGAGAACATTCAAAGAAATGCTACAAATGCCGCACTTGTGACGCACGATTCAACAGCCTAACCCATAAATGTAGGCACGAACGCGCGCATGCGAAAGGAGCTGGTTTCGAGTGCGCTGTTTGCGGAAAAATGTTTTCCTATAAAGATAATCTCAATAGACACAAGAAACTCGTACATTCTGGAGTGAAACCGTTTTCTTGCCAGACTTGTAGGAAACGTTTCAGTCAAAAACACCATTTTATTCGGCACAAACAAACGCAAGCGCACCTTAGCAAATCACATATCATCTAAATACTTATTCGAATTTCAATAATTGACTAGGCCTACCTATATAAAAGTGTACAGATTCAAATTTGTTTTTGTTTCGTTTTTCTTTTCAACGTGAGAAAAACTTGACCTAAAAAACGGGACCAATTTCTCAATATTTATTTATTCTTAGATATTGGCGTCTGAATGCCTTATTGACACCTGGCTTGTGCTTCAACTTACATAACATGGGAAAAAATATACAATGTATTTTCTGATTTGGCGTGTTTTTTTTTTCGTTTTCAAAGTCTATCAATTAATGAAGTTACCAAAATCAAAATAGAGCTAATGAATTACAGAATCTTTCGATTCAATAGTCCATTAATTTTTTTGAATTTTTGCAATTTTCTTGAAAAATTAATTACGTTTTCAAAAATTAATTCGCGCGAAATTCCAATTTCACTCAAATTTTCTGGAGTTTGCGCATTATTTTTTGGGCTATTTTTGTCCCTCTATTAACCTACTATGTATCCGCAAATAGGTAATGCGGAAAAGATTTTTTTCTGAGACAATTTCAATCAAGGGTCATTCCATGTCAATTGGACCAAGAAGTGGTTGGGGGTTTGCCGATTTTTTTGAAATTTTTCCTGTGGAAAGACCTTCCGAAGGGATGACCAATAGCGCGAATCGCAGCCCTTTAGCCCATTTTTAATGGCAGCCAGGAGGTGTCAAAATTTTCAGTGAACTTGAAATATCATCCATTTCAGCAGTGGATTACTCGATAATCGCGATACCTACCAAAATGGAACCTTTTCTCATAGTTGGGGATTTTGAAAGACTTTTTGGTGATATCATGAAAATCAGTGTTGCCACTTTTTTTCGTACAAAAAATTAGCTCGAAAAGTTTCAAAACGTAGTTTTTGTATTGTTCCGACTCTCAAAAATTCTGAAAAAAATATACTATGGACAACTTTTCATTCTGAACAACGTATTAAAAAATTGGGATGGTAACATGTTGCAAAGTTGATTTAAAAAAATTTAAAGTTTGCGAAAAAATGCGATTTTTTGATTTAAAACATGAAAAAAAAGTTTTTATAGGCGAATTTGACCCATTCGACCCCTATTTTTACGTATCTGTTGAAAAAGTTGAAAAAACCCTTTCCCTCAATAAAATGAACTCATCACAAAAAAAATCAAAATTCGAAAAGATTCAAAAAATAAACAAATTTTTATTTGTTTGCAATGGGTGTGATTTTAAAGATCACAAGATGACATGGAGCAATACAAGAGGACAAAGCTCAATGATCCACCATTTTATAGCCAACGAAAACGCCGCAAAGAAATTCATGGATGTAAGAACATATAGGGGTCTAGAAATAGGCACTGACCATCATTTTGTTCAAGGAGTAATGAGAATGGAAACAACAAGAATACCAGCCAAGAAAAATGAAAAGAAAATCAACACAAGAGCCCTGGATGACCCAACCAACCAATGGCTGTACCAAAGACAGATGAACATCATAAGTGATGAAATACCAAAAAGCCAGGACATAGAAGAAGAATGGAAAAACATCAAATCCATTGTTACAAAAGCGGCAAAGGAAAGCTTAGGAATGGTTCCATGCAGAATTGGGGCAAAGCGAATAAAGAATTGGGACAACAAAGTCCAAGAACTCATTCAAAAGAAAAGGCAGGCATTTAGAAAATTCATGAGGTCAAAAAGTGAGGTTGATGGTGAAGAATATCGAAAACAGTCGGCAAAAGTCAAGAGAAAGTCCAGGAAATTACAGAGAGAGAGCTGGGAAAATTTCATCACATTCCTGGAGCATGACACATACAAGTTACAGCCAAAGGTGTATAAGATCATAAGGAGAATTGACACAAATTTTAATGAAAGAGTGGGTTTGCCAAAAATAAAAATCAATGATGCAAAGAAATATTTTGAAGAACTCTGGAGTGATGAAAACGCACAAGACATAAAGATAGAAGAGGAAATTGGAGAACCAGAAGACCAAATTTCATTTAAAGAGCTACAAGAAGCTTTGAAAACAGCAAAAAATGCAAAAGCTCCAGGAGAAGATGGCATACCAACAGAATTGTACAAATACGCAAGTGGTGAATTCAAAAGAAGACTGCTGGAATTCCTAAATAGGTTGTACCAAGAAGAAAAGGTACCTGAAGAATTCAAAACAGCAATTGTAATATCACTGTTCAAGAAAGGTGATATGTCAAACCTGAAAAACTACCGAGGAATAAGTCTACTCAACACCTGCTACAAGATAAATATGCAAAAATACTGGCAAAACAACTGGCAGACCATGCAGAAGAAAAGATGTCAGAAAGTCAAAACGGATTCAGAAAAAGAAGATCATGCACTGATGCAAGTTTTACAGTAAAACTACTGATGGAAAAAAGGATCAAATACAACCTAGAAACACACATGTGCTTTATAGACCTGGAAAAAGCATATGATAGGGTCAATAGAAAAAAACTGTTTGAAGTGCTAAACGATGAAGAGATAACATATAAAATGCAAAAGGTAATAAACAGCATTTACATATACAAATAAGAACACCAGAATAAGAGTACGAATTGGAAATAAACTCTCAGAACAAGCAGAAATAAACAGGGGAGGGGAGTTTGCCAGGGATGCCCACTGTCTTGTGTTTTATTCAACATGTACATGGATCACATGGTGAAAGAATGGCAGAAAATGAAGCCAAAAGGAATCAAGACAGACAGAAGGCAGGAAATATCAACAGTACTTTTCGCAGATGATCAAGCAGTACTAGCCGAAACAGAAGATGACCTACAGAGATCAATGTACAATCTAACAAAGACATCAGAAAAGTATGATATCGCACCTCGGGAGTAATAAGGTCACATCTCAAAAAAATTGATTTTGATGTTTTTGCATTTTTGGGGTTTGTATGACCCTCCTCAACCAAAAATTACACTTTGAGTTGGGTACATTATCTAGATCTTGTAAAAAACGCAAATGGCCCAACTCAAAATCTCAACAACATTGCAAGTTGTTTGGAGTTATAAGGGTACATCTCAAAAAACTCCACCTTTTTTGAGCAAATTTCGTACATACAAAGTGTTAACAAATAGTTTTGATTGTTTTGAATGTTTGTCTGTTAGAAATAGTCACAAGGAGTGCATTTTTTATTGGTTTGTACCAAATGGAAAAAAATTTTTAAATTGATCACTTTTCAGAAAAATGAATTTGCACATAAATCATGAAATTTTAGTTTTTTGAGAAAAACTCAAAAACTAAGCACTCTAGAAAAAAACTAACGACATTGTGTCGATTGGAAATTTAATTCTCTACAACTTTGCTAACATGAAATTTTTTTGGACGATTCCTTTCGCCTCCACATCAACTTTAATGAAAGGTTATAACTCAAAATGTTTTCCAAACATTGAAATATTTCCTCCTTAAGATTTTATTTTTCAAAGTGTTCTTATGCTAAATGAAGGTAGGATACCAGATCTTTAAAATGAGGTGCTATTCATTCCTCACAATTAATTATAAGTTGATAAAAATAATGAATCAAGTTTTAAAAAAAAGAAAATCACTCTCCTGTATTTCACTGTTTTGAGATGTGACCTTATTACTCCCAAAGTGCGATATGAGAATATCATCAGAGAAAACAAAAACAATGGCCTTCAAAGGAAAGGAACCAGTAAGAAGCAAGATTGTAATAAACGGGAAAATCATTGAACAGGTCAATAATTTCAAATACCTGGGAAACACGATATCATACCAGGGAGAAGTAGATGTTGGTGGAATGATTGCAAAGTTCCTGAGAGTCACAGGACTGATAAATAGGACCCTGAGAAGCAGTAAGGTGCGAAAAGAAACAAGATTGAAGGTGTACAATACCCTAGCAGTACCAATGATGACTTATGGAAGCGAGGTTTGGGCACTGAAGAAATTTGATAAAAGAAGAATAACGGCAGCTGAGATGAAGTTCATGAGGAGAACGGCAGGGGTGACTCTCAGAGACAGAGTCCCATCTGAGAAAATAACAGCAGATCTCGGAGTGATGCCAGTCATGAAAAAGATAAAAAAGTATAGGAAAGATTGGAGAAATCACGTCAAAAGGTTGGAGGAAACAAGATCACCAAAACAGGTCCTCCAATATACACCAACGGGGAAAAGAAGCAGAGGGAGACCAAGGAGGAAACTCACTGATACCTCAGGCTCATCCTCAACAGGTTCCACACCACAGCAGACAGGCCAATAGGCCTACCGCTTATAAGGAAACGACAACGGGTGTGATTTTTATCAACTTTTTTATTAAATACGTCAGAAGGAGGTCAAAATAAGGCAACTGAATAAATTTAAACTTTTTTTTGATGTTTGGATTTGAAAATTGAATTTTTCCTAATTTTGATTTTTTTTGTGAGGAGTTCATTTAATTGAGTAAAAGGGTTTTTTCAATTTTTTCAACAGATGTAAAAATAGGGGTCAAATGGGTCAACTTCACCTAAAAAACTTTTTAGTGTGCGTAGCACACTATTGGTTTCGCTTTGAGAAATGAAATTTCATTGTAACTGAATGTTCTCTTAAGCTATCCAACCATTTTTTGTACCTATTGGACACCATTTGAGAATCATTAAGACGGAGGGTATAGATGTATTTTCATTCAATTCGGATGGGTAATTGCTGAGTAATTGCAATTTTAGTTCATTATTTTAATGCATAAATTCCTAAAAAATGGTAAAGGGGACTTATAAACCACCTGCCGCTCATTGTACCCTGCTATACCCCCAGCCATCATCACTTTATAAACAGCTGCGTTGCATTGTACCCTGTTACACCCCCAGTCTGCCAGCTGTGTATTTCAAGTGGGAGTGGCTTGGTGGGGCGTTTCCCTCCAATGTATTTGGTTACCTCTGGCAGTAAAACAAATTGGCAGTTCATTTTATGTGAAACTCTTGTGAAGTATACATCATTCTAGTTTATGGTTTGCTTCTGTTAAGAATAGTGTTACCTATATTGTTCTTGTGTTGATTTAATGGTTGCAGCTTTGCAGTTAAAATAAACAGGTAATTATTACATCATCATTATTGTTTTTATTATTATCATTTTTTTAATTTCTGTTTTTTTAGGCTAGTTCAAATTCCTAATCTGGTGTTATTATTTTTTTTTTTTTGAAATTTTTGATTTTTGTTTTTTTTAGACTAGTTTAAGTTGAGTTTCTAATTTGGTGTTTTTTAAATTCAAATCTATTATTTTTTTATTAAATTTCAATTTTTGTTTTTTTCAGACTAGTTTAAATTGAGTTTCTAATCTGGTGCTTTTCTATTTTAAATCTATAATTTTTTTTTTGAAATTTCAATTTTTTTTTCAGGCTAGTTTAAATTAAGTTTCTAATCTAATCTGGTGTTATTATTTATTTTTTTTTGTAATTTTTTTGTTTTTGTTTTTGTTTAGACTAGTTCAAATTGACTTTCTAATTTGGTGCTTTTTTAATTCAAATCTATTATTTTTTTTTTGTAATTTTTTTGTTTTTGTTTTTGTTTAGACTAGTTCAAATTGACTTTCTAATTTGGTGAATCTATAATTTTTTTTTTGAAATTTTAATTTTTGTTTTTTTCAGGCTAGTTTAAATTAAGTTTCTAATCTAATCTGGTGTTATTATTTATTTTTTTTTTGTAATTTTTTTGTTTTTGTTTTTGTTTAGACTAGTTCAAATTGACTTTCTAATTTGGTGCTTTTTTAATTCAAATCTATTATTTTTTTTTTAATTTCAATTTTTGTTTTTTTCAGACTAGTTTAAATTGAGTTTCTAATCTGGTGCTTTTCTATTTTAAATCTATAATTTTTTTTTTGAAATTTTAATTTTTGTTTTTTTCAGGCTAGTTTAACCCATTCGGTACCACAGACGAGTATACTCGTCCAACTAGTACATGGCCCTTTGTACCAATGACGAGTATACTCGTCCAGGGGCTATTCCATTTCAATTTGACCCATATTTTGACCCCATGTCTTTCGATTTTGTTCAAATTTTTTTCACATAACCTACCCACCCAACTACTTGAAAAAAAAAACGCCAATAATCCCCCAAGCCCTCTCGAGGGCCCAGTGGGGAGGTTTTATTTTGCTTTAGCAATTTCCCGAAGTATTCCACTTCGAGGGCTCATAACTTTTCCGCTAGAAAACTTATTGACTCGAAAATAATTTCACAGTTCAAAATGACATCCAAATTTGATTCAAAAACGTTCATGTAAAAGTTCATAAAATTTTTATAAAAGTTCAAAGTTGAACTTTCAGTGAAAGTTCAAATTTCAAAATGGCGCCGTAAGTGCGAGCTATGATTCAAAGTTACTCAAAAAATCACCATAGATGTAACTTTTTGTGATGTTTCGGAATATATTGTTTTCAAAATGGGCACTTTCAACTGGGGGGGATTGCCCCCCTCAAATTTGGGTCCAAAATTCAAAGAAAGTATGATCGTGTAGTATATCAACTGTCATGTTTTCAGAAGTGTTGAACACGAATATGACCTTGGTTTTTCGATTGAGCTTCATTTGAAGCCCCCAGCGCCCCCTCCCCTCGTAAGGGTCAAATTCCAAAAAAATGGGCTGTGTTACGCACATGAAATATTACGTTTTTGGAAGTGCTGAACACGAATATGACCTTCGTTTTTTGATTAGGACTCATTTGAGGTCCCATGCTCCCCCCACCCCTTGAGTCAAATTTTGAATAAAAATAAAATGGGACACTTGGGGGCTTTAGATGACGTTCAATCTAAAAACAAATCTGATATTCGTGTTCAGCACCTCCAAAAACGTGCCATTTCATATATCGCGTTACCCAAACCATTTTTTTGGAATTTGACCCTTTCAGGGGGAGGGGGTGCGGGGGCTTCAGATGAAGCGCAATCGAAAAACCAAGGTCATATTCGTGTTCAGCACCTCCAAAAACGTGCCATTTCATGTATCGCATTACACAAACCATTTTTTTGGAATTTGACCCTTTCAGGGGGAGGGGGTGCGGGGGCTTCAGATGAAGCGCAATCGAAAAACCAAGGTCATATTCGTGTTTAGCACCTCCGAAAACATAACAGTTGATATAGTACACGCCCATACTTTTTTTTTGAATTTTGGACCCAAATTTGAGGGGAGCAATTTTCCCCCCAGTTGAAAGTGCCCATTTTGAAAACAATATATTCCGAAACAGCATAAAAAGTTACATCTGTGGTGATTTTTTGCGCAATTTTGAATCATAGCTCGCACCTTCGACGCCATTTTGAAATTTGAACTTTCAATGAAAGTTCAACTTTGGACTTTTGAAAAATTTTATGAACGTTTTTGAATCAGCTTTGGATGCCCTTTCAAACTGTGAAATTAGTTTCGAGCCAAGTTTCATAACGGCGAAGATTACCATAAATAAGTACCAAAGGGAAATATTTCGAAATTATTGGCATGCTACCTACCTATTGAATTTTCCAAAATTGATATTTTGGAGCTTCAAACACCCCGGGACATAAAGTGTGAGGCATTGTTAGACAGGGGAGAGAGTGGAGATTCGGAATCTGTAAGAAAACAAAAATACGTATGTTCTCAAAAACCTGCTATTCGCCCCGAAAGTTTCGACTAGAATTTCCATTTTTTCCAACCCCCCTTTCAAGGCCCCAAAAAGGGTTGATAGCTTCGGTTATTCTTCAATGTACCTCAATTTTTGAATTCTTTGAACTTTCGGTTTTTCAAAAAGTATAAAATCATCAATTTTGAATGAGCCAATGGTTATTTATGAATTTTTTTCCAAAACCTCCATAAAATATTCAATCAACAGAAAATTCATGCGGTATTTAAGGCAAAAAAAAATGAATCGAGAAGGTACCAGATGGGTTAAGTAAATTAAGTTTCTAATCTAATCTGGTGTTATTATTTATTTTTTTTTGTAATTTTTTTGTTTTTGTTTTTGTTTAGACTAGTTCAAATTGACTTTCTAATTTGGTGCTTTTTAAATTCAAATCTATTATTTTTTTTTTGAAATTTCAATTTTTGTTTTTTTTCAGACTAGTTCAAATTGAGTTTCTAATCTGGTGCTTTTTTAATTCAAATCTATAATTTTTTTTTTTTGAAATTTTAATTTTTGTTTTTTTCAGGCTAGTTTAAATTGAGTTTCTAATCTAATCTGGTGTTATTATTTATTTATTTTTTTTTAATTTTTGTTTTTGTTTTTTTTTTAGACTAGTTCAAATTGAGTTTCTAATCTGGTGCTTTTTTTTAATACATAGGGACAAATGAAGCCAACAAGTAGTGGCATACCTAATTGAAGCCAATAAGTAGTGGCAATGTTGAGGCAAAATTAAAGTCAATACATAGGGACAAATGAAGCCAACAAGTAGTGGCATACCTAATTGAAGCCAATAAGTAGTGACAATGTTGAGGCAAAATTAAAGTCAATACATAGGGACAAATGAAGCCAACAAGTAGTGGCATACCTAATTGAAGCCAATAAGTAGTGGCAATGTTGAGGCAAAATTAAAGTCAATACATAGGGACAAATGAAGCCAACAAGTAGTGGCATACCTAATTGAAGCCAATAAGTAGTGGCAATGTTGAGGCAAAATTAAAGTCAATACATAGGGACAAATGAAGCCAACAAGTAGTGGCATACCTAATTGAAGCCAATAAGTAGTGGCAATGTTGAGGCAAAATTAAAGTCAATACATAGGGACAAATGAAGCCAACAAGTAGTGGCATACCTAATTGAAGCCAATAAGTAGTGGCAATGTTGAGGCAAAATTAAAGTCAATACATAGGGACAAATGAAGCCAACAAGTAGTGGCATACCTAATTGAAGCCAATAAGTAGTGGCAATGTTGAGGCAAAATTAAAGTCAATACATAGGGACAAATGAAGCCAACAAGTAGTGGCATACCTAATTGAAGCCAATAAGTAGTGGCAATGTGGAGGCAAAATTAAAGTCAATTTTCACATCTTATTCAGTATTTACAAGTACCTATATGATTATTTTTTGTAAACTATCAGTTAAAACTGTACAACTGTATACAGCTACGCACACTTTGCAGCTAAGCTGTGCTTAGCTGTCTAGTTTTATGTTTTAAATCAAAAAACCACATTTTTTTGCAAACTTAAAATTTTTTAAAATCACGTTTGCAACATGTTACCATCCCAATTGTTTAATACGTTGTTCAGCATGAAAAGTTGTCCATAATATATTTTTTTCAGAATTTCTGAGAGTCGGAACGATATGAAAACTACGTTTTGAAACTTTTTGAGCTAATTTTTTGTATGAGAAAAAGTGACAACACTGGTTTTTATGATATCATTTAAAGCTCTTTAATATCACCAAAAAGCCTTTCAAAACCCATAACTATGGGAAAATGTTCCATTTTGGTAGGTATTGCGATTATCGAGTAATCCACTGCTGAAATGGATGATGTTTTAGGTCATCCCTTCGGAAGGTCTTTCTACAGGAAAAATTTCAAAAAAATCGCCGAACCCCCCTACCACTTCTTGGTCCAATTGACGTGGAATGGCCCTCAATATAATTATGGCGAAAATCTCCGTTTTCCTACCCTCCTCTTCCTTCAGAATTACCAGATTCCATAATTAGTCGAACTTTTAATGAGCAGCGACATGTACCAACACTGGTAAAACAGGCTGGAACAATACAGTAGTGTTGTAACTACTGTACAGAAGTACATACATGATTCTCCCTGGCCAATTCGGGCATACTTGAATTAGGTTTATTATTCCATGAGAATTACACTCGATTCATTCGAATAAAAATGCGAAATCATGATCGAAATAAAAATTCAATTTACTCGAAATGTAAGTCATGTTTTATTCGAAAAACACATTCGAAAAATTACCAGAAAAAATAAACAAGATTAATAAACGCGAACGCACACAACTCTTATGAACTAGTCAATACAATCTCTGATATGCTACAAAACAATGAAAAACCTATTGGTATATTTTGTGACCTCTCTAAAGCTTTTGACAGAATAAAGCATAATATCCTTGTGGCTAAATTAGAACATTATGGCATTAGAGGTATCGCAAAAAAACTTATAAAATCCTATCTAACCAATAGGACACAAAGAGTAAAACTAGTTTCTAAAAAAGGGATTGCTATATCCGACCCAGAAGACATTACCATGGGAGTACCACAAGGTTCAAACCTAGGGCCATACTTTTTTCTTATGTATGTAAATGATTTTCCCCACTGCACCAAAAATAAAACTATACAATTTGCAGATGACACCACAGCAATTACAAAAGGATTCAACTGGACCCTAGCAGTTGAGGAAACTGAAAAAACCCTCCTACAAATGCAGACTTGGTTCATAGTGAATGGCATGGAACTAAACCTTGATAAAACAACAATTATGCCATTTTGTATATCTACCACCCATCCCTCATCTTTAATTTCTTCTCTTGGTCTTGCCCAAACTTGTGAAAATACCACATTCCTCGGCACTGTGGTTTCCAATAACCTAAAGTGGACAGTACAAACTGACAAACTTGCAAGTCGACTCTCTACAACAGTGTATATCATGACACAACTACGCCATATCACTTCAACTCAGACAAGGAAAATTGCTTATTTTGGACTATTCCAATCCATTGTAACTTATAATTTAGCTTTTTGGGGGGGTAACCCAACTCTGTTAAACAGGATTTTCCTAATACAAAAAAGAATTCTGCGTAAAATTTATGGCCTAACTTGTACCGAATCATGTAAAGATCTATTTGTGTCAGAGAAAATATTAACCCTTCCTTCGTTATACATTCTTGAAATTGGAGTTATGGTGAAGAAAAAAACAATAAAAACATCCACAATAAGCCATCAGTACCCCACACGAAATAGAAACAACCTTGCAGTAAACTACTTTAAAACAACAACTTTACAATCCAATATCGATACTATGGCAGTAAAAATCTACAATGCTTTATCCCCAGATCTAAAAAACATAACTTCAGTAAAAACCTTTAAAAAATATTTAAAAAGATGGTTAGAGGTAAAGGCTTTCTACACAGTGCAGGAACTTCTAAACCCCCCAACTTTGTAACCAATTCTAAGTTTATTTATACTATACCTATAATATCTACAATACCTATCTACCTATATTATAAGTATAACTTGTACAAAGCCAAAAGGCATAAACGTACCAAATAAATTGAATTGAATTGAATTGAACTCAAATCATCAACTTACTCTCTATTCGAATACAATAAGTAGATACATATTGAACCCTATCATTTTTCCCACACTCCCGACTTTAACCTTGAATGATCATTGAATTACCCATGTCATAAGTCTAGCCTGGCAAATATACAAGGCATTTCTAGACTTACTCGTACAATGGCTAAGCTAAAAAACTTTCAGAGTAACTTTTCAGTTTAGATAACTCTTGTCAATACTTACCTTAATAAAATCCTCTGGAATTGTTTTTTTCTTTTGAGTTCCGACCTAAGTGTTTTGGGTTGGGCTCGGGCTCCTCAAAGGAAACACGTTTCATAAACAGTAAATTAACGCTGTTGTGAATGACTCCTCGGAATTTTTACAAAATAAATATCATTCAACTTTTCTGTACCTAATTGCAGTGTAAGTAGATAGGTATTCAGAAATATGTAGATACAAAATGGCTAATACTGCGCTACCATAAGTATGTACTCTACAATTTATTTTTTGATGAAATGAATTTTTTTTTAATGTGTAGAAAATGTTTTTTCCTCATAAGAATAGTGGGTATATTTCATTGCTTATATATGTATAATGCTTCGTACTTATGGGGCAATTGAGGCATGACTGTAGTTGTCAACCCAATTATTTAAAAGAAAAGGAAGTTTCATTTGCAATATGATTTTGTTTTCCTGTAGGTAAAGGTACAGAAGCGAGATTCATTTCCTTACTGCTGCGATATTTGTGGTAAAAAGTTTCCCAACAAACGTGATTGGACAAGACATCAGCAAGAACATTCGAAGCCGTTTCACTGCCAAGTCTGTGACAAACGGTTTGCTTATAAATTCCGTCTTAATAGACATGGATTGACACATAGTGAAAAGAAACACTACAAATGCAGCATTTGTGACGCACAATTCACGCGTAATGACAGTAAACTGGTGCACGAACGCGTGCATGATAAAGGAGCTTGTTTCGAGTGCGCTGATTGCGGAAAAAAGTTTTCATATAAACAGCATCTTATTTCACACCAGAGACTGCATTCCGGTGTGAAACCGTTTTCTTGTCAAACGTGTGGCAAAAGTTTTGCTCGAAAACCTTATCTTATTGCTCACCTACGGACGCATACTGAAGAGAAGCCCTTTAAATGCAGCATATGCAACCAACGATTCAATCGAAAAGGGAATATGGCACAACACGAACGTTTTCATGTGGAGGGCCCTCGTTTTGAGTGTGCCCATTGCGGCAACAAGCACCGTTATAAGAGCACCCTAACCAATCATCTATCTAAATGTGTACCTACTTCAATTTCAATAATTGACTAGGTACCTATCTGAATGTGTACCTACAAAAATTCAAAAGTTTATATGTATTTTTTGTTTTGTTGTTTTTTTTTCAATTTGAAAAAACTTGACTTCAAACATTATTGACTTCTTAACTTCAGTTTATTCTTAGAGACAGACGTGTAAATACTTTACTTATTGATACCAGACTTGTACTACAATTTATAAATGGGAACGTGAAAAAATACACAATGGTATGTTTAACGGTTTAATTTTTTTCAAATTCTATGAATTTAATGAAGTTATCATCACATTCAAATCAGAGTGAATTACAGAATCTCCCAATAACTTGATAGTTTGACTCGTTTTTTTGAATTTTTTCCATCTTCTGGACAAATTGGTTGAAATCTTCGAAAATGACTTCGTGCAAAATGCCAATTTCACCCAAATTTTCTGAAGTTGACGCGTTAATTTCTGTCCCCTTTTAAGCCTCCACAAATGAAGAGGAAAATATTTTTTGAGACAGGGCGTAAACCTCGCCTCGCATTCTCTCCTCTTCTTTCAAAAGTAAGCATGTATTAGATTTCATAATTTGTCTTACTTCTGTGACTGGATATTCATATTTGAGGGGTTCCATGGAAAAGGGGCCTTAGTCATTTTTTGTTTTGTTTTTCTTTTACAATTTTGAATGCCTGTATTAAAACATTTTTTAAAATTAATTTCACCATATTCAGTGATATTGAAGTGTTCTCCCATGAAAAAAAAAACAAATTGGAAAATGTTTGCTTGTAGAAAAAAATTTCAAGTCTATTTGAACTACTTGTAAAAATGAATGAAAAAAAATTGACTAAGGCCCCTTTTTCACGACGCCCCTTATTTCTTCGAAATGAGCTTATAGTCCATCGTCCATATAAACATAAAAACCTGTAGGGTCATTCCACGTCAATTGGACCAAGAAGTGGTAGTTGGGTTCGGCGATTTTTTTGAAATCTTTCCTGTGGAAAAACTTTCCGAAGCGATGATCAATGGCGCAAATCGCAGCCCTCTAGCCCATTGTTAACAGCAGCCAAGGGATGTCAAAGTTTTCAGTGAACCTAAAACATCATCCATTTCAGCAGTGAATTACTCGATAATCGCGATACCTACCAAAATGGAACCTTTTCTCATAGTTAGGGATTTTGAAAGGCTTTTTGGTGATATCATGAAAATCAGTGTTGCCACTTTTTTTCGTACAAAAAATTAGCTCAAAAAGTTTCAAAACGTAGTTTTCATATCGTTCCGACTCTCAAAAATTCTGAAAAAAATATATTATGGACAACTTTTCATGCTGAACAACGTATCAAAAAATTGGGATGGTAACATGTTGCATAGTTGATTTAAAAAATTTAAAGTTTGCAAAAAAAAATACGATTTTTTTATTTAAAACATGAAAAAAAGTTTTTATGGGTGAAGTTGACCCATTCGACCCCTATTTTTACGTATCTGTTGAAAAAGTTGAAAAAACCCTTTTACTTGATGAAATGAACTCCTCACAAAAAAATCAAAATTTGAAAAGATTCAAAAAGTGAACAAATTTTTATTTTCTTCTAGTGAGTGTAATTTTTATCAACTTTTTCATGAAACATGTCAGAAAGAGGTCAAAATAAGACAACTGAATAAATTTAAACTTTTTTTGATATTTGAAATTAAAAATGTGATAAATTCGTGTTCATTGTTATGTTTTGGTGTAAGAATGCTTCAGTTTTATCAGAAAAATCCAGAAAAGACTTTTAATGAGTCTGGAATAATAAATGCTAATCAAGAACGTTTAAAGTTGCCTCCTAAAAATATGTCAATTCGAGCAGGCCAGTACCTACTGGCTGAAAAATATGGCATAAAAAAGTCGACTCTTCAATATTGCCTCACTAATATTAAAAACAATCCTAGTCAGCTGAAATTGTGGACAGATAGGTACTGACAATCGATTCCTAATGGATTGAAATTTGGGATTTCCAAAAATAAGCATTAAAAAAAATGTAATTTCTCAGCATGTCCAAAACATCCACCTGTCGTGTCCAAAACATCCCACTACTGTCCAACACATCCAGCCAAAATGGTGTTTTTTCAAAGTCCAATGGTTTGTTCAATTTGCAACTTAAAAATATTTCAAGTAGGTGAAAATGTGCGCATTGAGGTCCTCTTTCAAATAAGACCAACTCCATCTTTCTAGGTGTTTCCTATTGCTCGCAATTTCAAATCAAAGAAAAAAATCCAAAACATCCTCCCTCTCCCCTACACTCTTTTTTTTACATTAATTCTGAGATGGATTGCAAGTAGTTGCATTCTGTTATTTCCAAAAAGTGACTGAAGATTCCAAAACGACTTGTAATCTACCTGCAATCGACTTCACATCATAGTGAAATTAGCTTACAGAATGAATTTCTGCTTTCTAACTCAATTTGATGAAATTCGTTGCTGGGGGTCTCCAAAATGACTTACACTCTCTATAGTAAGGCACCATAGCTTTAGTGCCTTAACTATAGCAGTCAAGAATTAGCGTGTTTTTGTTAGAGTGCAGGGTGAATTTTGGATTTCATGCTTCATTTAATATCATTTTGTTAAAATTTTAAGTTGTAGAGACAGATCATGCAGTATTTTCAGTCGTGTAAGTGATAGAAATTCGTTCTGCCTATAGTTAACATACTAAGTACCGTAAACGGGGGCTATTCGGGAATCTAGGGGCTATTCGGGAAATGCTTATTTACCTCTCACTGTTCCCACCACAAAAGTTCTAACGGCTGTTTTAAGGTTTCGTTTACTTGCTTACACTGTAACAAATGTTTTGCACTCCCTGGACATGTTCGGTGCCGAAACACAGGAGTATGAGGCTAAAAAGAAAAAATGTACTTAGTTTTTTGACAAAGTGAAATTTATTACTAAAAGTGTTTAGCTGAGTATTGAAACCTGGACGCAAAAAAAGTAGGTAAAGAAAAATGATACTAGAGTTCGTTAGTTGATTCTGTTTGAATAAATTTTGAATTTCCTCTACGTCATAGAACGGATCAACTAACTTATGATTTTTCGTTGAATAGATATAACGTGTGTATGTGCGTTCCTTTTTCGCGTACTAATTTTCTTTATTATGTTTGATTTATTAATTATGTTCATTGTAAAGTGAAATGAAATATTACAATGATTTAAACTGAATTAACTCATTATTTCCTCCATATACCGCGAAGTGATTTGTGGAAATTATTCATCTTCGATATGAATGTCATGATTATAGACACTGGACCTGCGTATAAGACAACCAACTGCAGGCCGAGGGGAACGGAAACGGTAAAGAAAACTTGTGTAACGCCAATTTATCCCGCTGGGTGCTCTTTGCAGCGTTGTAGTCGATTTTGCAGGCAACAGGGAAAAGGGAGGGTTGTGTAGTTTGCGAGGAACTCCTGACTGCGCGCGCAGCCAGCAGTTCCTCGCGGACTACACAACCCTCCATTTTCCCTGTTGCCTGCAAAATTGACTACAACGCTGCAAAGAGCACCCAGCGGGATAAATTGGCGTTACACAGGATATTTTGCCAAGATGGCTGCCAGTTGGTTGTCTTATACGCAGGTCCAGTGTCTATAGTCATGATGGTCGTCTGAAGCCTAGCACAGAGGTGCCAATGGTATTCGATATGTAGTTGAGAACCCAAATCCCTTCACTAGGTTAGATATGCATTTATTAATATGCGACAAGATATACCTATTTATGTAAATAATGAGATAGTCTAATTTATGACTTAATTTTGAATATTTTTCTCAATATGAGTTGATTACAAATCTCAGGTAGGTTTACCTACCTTCTAAATTTGAATGATATATCTCAATTATGAGATCTCTAGACACCCATTTGGAACTACATGAGAATTGTAATGAATTATACGTTGTATGATATTTTCGAGATTCTAAATTGCTTACGAGTTTAACTCGTACCTTCTTGGTTATATACCCACCAAATTCTCTTTTCTTTTATGTGTAGAAGATTTTTTATTTAGATGACTTCTGATATAATTAGTCGTATAGGTATGTGATGTCTTAAAGGTTTTGTTTCCTACTGTACGTTTCCTATCTCCCTAGTCTCTTCCTATTTCATCTACCTATCTTCTATACTTATTTTACATATTCGTTAAATCCACTCATTATCTTTCCTGTGTGAAATCATTATTCCTTGTCCCAAAATTTTATCCAAATTTTATTCTCTAAAGACACCACACGATCAAAATTTCGAGTGCTAATGAGCATTTTTTGATTTTTGGTGACTTTTTGCAAATCAAATTCACGCCAAAAATGAAGGGAAAAAAATCTACTGGCACTCTCAGACGTACACAAATTTCTGAGTAATTTTCAATTTAGGTAACTTGAAAGTCAATGTAAAATCCTCTTGATTTTTTTCAAGATTTACCCTAATATCAAGGTTATACGCAGATGATATTATTGTGTATTAGGTTTAGCTCCTTATTTACTAACCGTATCAGTCAACTTTTGTATAAGTACCTAATTTTGTTTTCCTGTAGGTAAAGGTACAGAAGTGGGATTCATATCCTTACTGCTGCGATATTTGTGGTAAAAAGTTTTCCTACAAACGTGATTGGACAAGACATCAGAAAGAACATTCAAAACCGTTTCACTGCCAAGTCTGTGACAAACAGTTTGATTTCAAAAGCAATTTCATTAGACATGCATCGACACATAGTGAAAAGAAACCCTACAAATGCCGCCTTTGTGACACACGATTCAAGCAAAATCACCATAAATTGAGGCACGAACGTTTGCATGTGGAAGGAGCTTCTTTTGAGTGCGCTGTTTGCAGAAAAAAGTTTTCCTGTAAAGCATCTCTCATTGAGCACCTGAGAATACATTCTGGTGTGAAACCGTTTTCTTGCCAAACGTGTAGAAAAAGTTTTGCTGTAAAAAAATATCTTACTAAGCACCAACGAACGCATACTAAAGAGAAACTCTTCAAATGCCGCATGTGCAGCAAACAGTTCATTCATCAAGGGCATAAGGCAAGGCACGAACGTATCCATGTGGAGGGTCCTCGTTTTGAGTGTGCCCATTGCGGCAACAAATTCCTCGAAAAGAGCACCTTACTCTATCATATATCATATAAATGTACCTACGTAAATTTCAATTATTGACTGGGTTCCTAGCTACCTACACCTATCTAAATGTATATGATTGTACAGATTCAAAGTTTTATGTATACATTTTTTTCAATTTGAAAAGACTCAGCTTCAAACTTTATTGATTTCTTGGTAATTCAGTTCACTCTTAGAGATTGGCGTGCAAATACTTTACTTATTTGATACCCGACTTGTGCTACAATTTACGTATGTATATGGGAAAAAATACAGTATGGTATTTCATGTTTGGCGTTTAATTTTTTTCAAATTCTATCAATTTAAGGAAGTTATCACATTCAAATCAGAATGAATTGAATCGGTCAGTACGGAAAGGGGATAAGTCCATTTTTGCGTTTTTCAGGAATAACAAAAAACTGATTCATTCAAAAATCAAAAAATTTTAGTAAACATGCTTAAGGTCATTGAAAGAGGACCCGAGGACCCCAAGACACAACTTTTAGCGCAGTTTCCAAAAAAAAAATATTCACGTGCGCCGGTGCTGTTGCTGCCTAAACAAATGGGACTTAGACCCTTTCTGCACTCAATCGACAAAATTTCTTTTGAAATTTCTCGGGCACGAATGGGGCTTGATTCTACATCTAAGTACATCATTTAGACTGCTATCTCGTATAAATTGACCAAAAACCCCTTGAGTTCTAAGACTTTTTGCCGAAGTTGTTAATTTTTTCATCATTTTTCAGTTCAGAGATTAACTTAAATTTCAAAAAATGGTCTTCTCAAAAATGTTAGTTATTTTTCAAGGAATTTAAAACATTTTACAAAAAAGTCATAAATGCGGATCCGCCCTTTTTCTGCGCCCAAATACCACTTTCCCGGCAGTTTTGCGGAAATCTGACATCACCAGTCGATCCGCCATACTTTGAAACCCCCATTTCCGCAAAAAAAATTTTTTTCAAAAATGTGACTTGTTACCTTTCTGCACTGACCGATTCAATTACAAAATCTCACAACATGATAGTCGACTCGTTTTTTTGAATTTTTACGTTGCACTCCAACTTAAACAAGCTATTAAGTCGACTGCTGGCGAGTTTATGTCATTCTTGATCTTCAAGCGACTTTTTGAAAATTCTTAAATCCTCTAGCAGATATTTAAAGCTTGAAATGTCTATAAAATTTCATAAAGTACTCTCTAAATTTGAAACAGTCAATTTCACTGCTTAGCAGTCACGACATTTTGCTTTTTTAAAGCAGTAGTTTTTTTACTGCAAAACAGTGAAAAAACTACTGCTTTAAAAAGGCAAAATGTCGTGACTGCTAAGCAGTGAAATTTGACTGCTTTAAATTTAGAGAGTAAAGTTAGAAATTTCAAATTTTAAAACATTTACTGGATGCTCCAAAATGACCTTGAACCCATCCGCAGTCGACTTGATAGCGAGTTGAAATTGGAGTGTAGAGTGAATTTTGGATTTCCAGCTGTGTTTGTAAAATTTTACGAAACTTTCAGACATTGAAAAATCTGCTGGAGGGTCAAGTAATTCTTGAAAAGTCGTCGGTGGCTCCGAAACGACTTTTAATCTACCTGTAGTTGACTTCATTAGTGTATTGAAATTAGTTCACAGAATGAAGTTTGTCTTTCCAACAGCATTTTATGAAAGGAGGAGTCCCAATAAGGCCACTTTTTGGCCCCAGGCCAGTTATCGACTCGACCACTCTTAAAATGTTGTAATAAATGACCCAAATACAAATCCGTGGTTAGTTAACCCAAAATGGCCATTTTTTGGGCTCCAGGGGTTCCCAAAGTTGTGAATAAAAAAATAATGTTTGGAACCACTGAGTATTATTTTCAAAAACTTTTTTAGCGTAAAATCGATAAACGTTATGCGAGGTAATTTTCCTATTTTAGACCCTCGAGGGCAGAAATGGGGGGGGGGTGATTTTTGGAAAATTTTTGAACCACCATTCTGAACCTACCCCTTTGAGCCCCGCTAAAAAGCTTTTTACAGTTTATTAGTATCTGATTCATCCTACCAAATTTTGAGCTCAATAAAATTTTCCGCTGGTACTCAAAAATCCAGTTTTCCATTTTTTTGCAATTTCGAAATTTTGGAAACCCCTGGAAAACTGGAAACCTACGATTTGTGCCAAACGTAACGCTTTGAGGTATATGTATATTCAATTATCTTGATGAAAAAGTGTAATTAAGCTCCCTGTATATTCGTAATTTTGAGCCTTTTTTTTAGAACCCCCCACTTTGGACACCCCTGAAAAAGGCGATTATGCATATTTTCTCAAATTTGAAATCATGAAAACGTGATTTTAACATTTATTTTTTTCGAAGAGTAAAATCTCAGAATTTGGCCCAAAAAAGCTCAATTTTGAAAGTTACTGGTGAAATCGAGTGAAAAATTATCGAGCTCTTGCTAGTGTGTTCCAAATGTAAATTCTTCAATTTATTTGAGAAAATATGCATAATCATTTTTTTTCAGGGGTGTCCAAAGTGGGGGGTTCTAAAAAAAAGGCTCAAAATTACGAATATACAGGGAGCTTAATTACACTTTTTCATCAAGATAATTGAATATACAACCTCAAAACGTTACGTTTGGCGCAAATCGTAGGTTTCTAGTTTTCCAGGGGTTCCCAAAATTTCGAAATTGCGAAAAAATGGAAAACTGGATTTTTGAGTACCAGCGGAAAATTTTATTGAGCTCAAAATTTGTTAGGATGAAGGTGGTCTTTCAGATACTAATGAACTGTTAAAAGCTTTTTAGCGGGGCTCAAAAGGGTAGGTTCAGAATGGTGGTTCAAAAATTTTCCAAAAATCGACCCCCCCCCCCCATTTCTCCCCCGAGGGTCGAAAATAGGAAAATTACCTCGCATAACGATTATCGAGTTCAAACAGATATTTTACGCTAAAAAAGTTTTTGAAAATAATACTCGGGGGGTTCCTAAAATTATTTGTGTAATCACAACTTTGGGAACCGCTGGAGCCCAAAAAATGGTGATTTTGGGTTAACTAACCAAGGATTTGTATTTGGGACATTTATTACAACATTTTAAGAGTGGTCGAGTCGATAACTGGCCTGGGGCCAAAAAGTGGCCTTATCGGGACTCCTCGTTTTGTGGAAATTTCCAGTTTCAAAAGTCTATTTCTATTATACTGGAGAAGTGGAGACCTCAAGAATTTTCAAAAAATCGCTAGAGGCTCCAAAATGGCTTAAAACTCGCCACCAGTCGACTTGATAGCGTGCTTAAGTTGGATTGGAGTGCAGCGTGAATTTCGGATTTCCAATTTCATGTGATGAAATTGGTTTCAAAAATCTGCTGTATGCGCCAAAAGCCAAAACTGCTGAAAACGGTTTGATACCATTTCCAATCGATTTCGCAAGTCGAAAATAGTGCATATGTATCCAAAATTTCAGCCTAATTCATTTTAGATTTAGAGACTATAAAAATCTCTAGACAAGTGAAACTTGAAAGCATATTATTTTCATTTTCAAGTTCTCAAGTGTTATTGAGACTTTTCAATGCAAGTTCAATTTTTCATTTCAAATTGAAATTTCAATAGGTTTTTGGTTTTCAACTTTTTAATTAAATTTTTTTTCAGTTCATGTTCCTGTTTAGTGTTTCTTTCTTTTCGTATTCATTTTTTGTTTTTCCTTGAGTTTGTAGAAAGCGAGAAAGCCGTAACAGTAACCGTAACCATACCACATCGATTGCAATGTTGCCAACTATGTCACACAAAAAACACCATTCGTTTTATGTTCGCAACATTCAACACTGATGATAACAATTTAATGATAACAATTTTGTTTACCATACCAACCCGGCATAACTACAAAGTTCTGTATTATTCATGCAACAGGTACTTTTTAAACGAGGAATTCGACACTTAAATGGTGAATTGTTATTAGAAAGAAATGTCGCGACTGTTTGTGATGAAAACTCCTTAAATAATTTTACTGACGCACGTGTGAACAATATGGATTTATTTGATAGTTTATCTGAAAAAAAATCCGAGCAGGGCATGCTTGAAACTTCCAGTGATCCTCTTAGCTCAAACCAGTTCCAAAATAATATCTCGTGTAAGATCGAAAATGATGCTTATCCTTCTGATCAAGAAAAGTAAGTCACTCTTAGACACTAAACCCAGTGTCTACAGTCAACTCGTTTAAAAAACCATCGCCTTTCAACATGTGTTTCTGATTTGTTGTTGAAACAATAGGTACATCTTTTATTTTAATAGCAACGAGCCTTACGAAATTCAAGATGAAACTGATGAGCAGCTTACGAAAAATGAAGATCTGTGTGTCGCATGTGGACATGTCTCAGCGTACGAATTTTTTAGGTAAGTAAATAGTAATTTGCATACCCATGTACAGTGCACATGTAACTATTGATTCGTCATTCTAATTAGCTTCAATTTTTAAATTACAGTTTCCCGATTAATGTTGATATTCGACAGCAGTGGGCAAAGTTTTGTGATATAAATTTAGATAAAATAAAACCACATTTTCGCCTTTGTGATGCACATTTTAAACCCGAAGACTACCAAATCTCGATGCAACGTAGAGTATTGATGGCGACAAGTGTTCCAACGTTACGACCAAAAGTGAAACACAACTTCACGCCTTCGATTAGTCAGAGCTTTCAATTCGGTGCAAATGTAATTAGTTTTTCAATGCCAAAGTCGAATATAAACACATCGCAAGATACGATCAGCAGCTTGGACTTTGAAAGTAAAATACATTAATTTATTATCATATTGGTCGTCTTCGATAACCACGATATAATTTGAAAATTTTGGTTTTGGTTTAGAAAACACTACCGTCGCAGATGCTCCTAATAAACGATTGTGCGGGAATTTTAAAGATATTACGAATAATCAGGACACCATTCCTCCAAAGACAGCGAAATCGACAACGAAGAAAAACTTGAAACACGAAAAATGTCACCTATTAGAGAAAAATTTACGATCAGAAATTTTCAGATTGAAAATACGATGTTCTCGTCTCGAAGATACTGTTGCCAACTTTGAAAATAAAATCAAGCAACAGGTTGAAGAGTGTTTAGGTTAGTACCATCGTCGTAGTTCTTATTGCATATATTTATCTTTAAAATGTCTCGTTATTTTCAGTAAAAAAAATATTCGATTATTTTTACCTCAATTTTCTGTTTCTTTGTTCATTTTTCAGTTACACGAGCAAATACTTCCGGAAATGTTACGAGAGATATTCAAAACTTGACTTCATCGATTAACGCTTCCTCAGAAATTTCGAGGCACAATCTTTGTAATACGGAGGCACGAACAGATCAACGTTCCGTGAGAGGTCAGTAGATATTTACAATTAGTATTAGTTCAGAGCATATCATGTAGTACTTAAAATAAGTTTTTTTCCCAAAACTATGAATTTATGGGGTGCATGTTATTGTAGTCTTCCACTTGTAGTGTTCAACGTAATCTTATAATCAGACATTTTTTTTCAATTACCTAATTGTTGGAAAATGAAAAGCGAAAAGAGATAGCTCATTCGCTATTTGATTCAATCATTTTTAACTGACTGGGAAAATTAGGATCAATAAATACTTTCTTATTCGAAAAATAAATAACATTGAACTCTGTTTTTCAGAAACGCTCGTAGGATCTGCCGAACAGGTTACCGAAAATGGTTACACTACAGATTCAAACATGTCTTCCTTAAAAATATCGATCGGCCATCCTCAGAAAGTAGAAGTAAAACAAGAACTATTTACCGAAGAAGGTTAGTAGTCATTACGTTAGTTTGTGAAAAATGTGGGCACATCCTAAGGGATATTTTAAAGTAAAACTTCCAGAAAAACGTTGGCCTTATTAACAAAATCATGGCCATTTTGATTAATAAATCAGCCGAAATTGCAGATTTTTTGTCAACATAGGACTCGCACGAAATTTTTTGAGCTGGATAAATATAAATTGAAAGAGCATGCAAAAATTCATCACCAGCTAAAATTTCATGTGCTAAAGTTCGATTTTTGGTGAATTTAAAAAAATCAAAAAGCCAAAAATGAGAGAAAAAAATTAAAATTTTACCAAATTGACCTAGAAAGTTAAAATTTGTCAAATACTCTATTTTCGTCCTGTTGAATCGATTAAAAACGATTTCCAACTATTTTGAACAGTTCTGGAGTCTCCAGCGGATTTTTCAAACTTGAAATTTCTACAAAATGTTTATCTATCACAAGCGGTCGGAAGGCTGAAATTCTCTCTGTAATAAACTAATTTCAATACACTATGGAGTCGACTACAGGTATATTTTGAGTGGTTTTGGCGCCTCCAGCGACTTTTTGGAAATTACTAGTGCCTCTAGCAGATTTTTCTATGCTCAAAATTTCCATAAAATTTTATTAAAAAGAGCTGGAAATCCTATTTCTGACCTGCCGAATCGATTGGAAACGGGTTTAAATTATTTTTTAGTAGTTCTGGAGCCTCCAGCGGAATTTTGAAAATTGCAATGTTCATAAAATTTTGTTACAAGCAGTTGGAAAAAAGAAATTCATTCTGTAAACTTTTTTTAGTATACTATGAAGTTGACTGCAGGTGGATTTCAAGTCGTTTTGGAGCCTCCGGTGACTTTTCGAAAACTACTGGAGCCTCCAGTACATTTTTGAAACCGGAAATTTCTATAGAATTTTTATCAAATGGAGTTGGAAATTCAAAAAAGTTTCAGCTTTCAAACTGCATTTTGATGAAATAAGGAGGAGTATCGATAAGGCCATTTTTTGGCCCCAGACAGTTATCGACTAAACCACTCTTAAATTGTTGTAATAAATGTCCCAAATACGAATCCGTGGTTAGTTGACCCAAAATGACCATTTTTTGGGCTCCAGGGGTTCCCAAAGTTGCGAATAAAAAAAAATTTTTGGAACCACTGAGCATTATTTTAGAAAACTTTTTTAGCGTAAAATATCTGCTTGAACCCGTTAAACATGATACGGGGTATTTTTCCATTTTCGACCCTCGGAGGCAGAAATTGGGAGGGTTTTAATTTTTGGAAAATTTTGGAACCACCATTTTGAACCCACCCCTTTGAACCCCGCTAAAAAGCTTTTTACAGTTCATTAGTATTTGAAAGACCTCCATCCTACCAAATTTTCAGCTCAATAAAAATTTTCGCTGGTACTCAAAAATCCAGTTTTCCAATTTTTTGTAATTTCGATATTTTGGGAACCCCTGTAAAACTAGAAACTTGCGATTTGCGCCAAACGTAATGTTTGAGCTATATATTCAATTAACCAGATGAAAAAGTTTAATTAAGCTCCTTGTACATTTGTAATTTTGAACCCTGTTTTCAGAGCTCCCCATTTAAGGAACCCCTGAAAAAGGCGATTATGCATATGTTTTCAAATAAATTGAAGAATTTACATTTGGAACACACCAGCAAGAGCTCGATAATTTTTCACTCGATTTTACCAGTAACTTTCAAAATTGAGCTTTTTTGGGCCAAATTCTGAGATTTTACTCTTCGAAAAAACGTTATAATCACGTTTTCATGATTTCGACAAAGTAAAATCTCAGAATTTGGTCCAAAAAAGCTCAATTTTGAAAGTTACTGGTAAAATCGAGTGAAAAATTATCGAGCTCTTGCTAGTGTGTTCCAAATGTAAATTCTTCAATTTATTAAAAAAAATATGCATAATCGTCTTTTTCAGGGGTGCCCAAAGTGAGGGGCTCTAAAAAAGGGTTCAAAATTACGAATATACAGGGAGCTTAATTACACTTTTTCACCTAGCTAATTGAATATATGCCTCAAAACGTTACGTTTGGCGCAAATCGCAGGTTTCTAGCTATCCAGGGGTTCCCAAAAAATCCAAATTACGAAAAATTGGAAAATTGGATTTTTGAGTTCCAGCGAAAATTTTTATTGAGCTGAAAACTTGGTAGGATGGAGGTCTTTCAAATACTAATGAACTGTAAAAAGCTTTTTAGCGGGGTTCAAAGGTGTGGGTTCAAAATGGTGGTTCCAAAATTTTCCAAAAATCAACCCCCCCCCAATTTCTCCCCCGAGGGTCGAAAATGGAAAAATACCCCGTATCATGTTTAACGGGTTCAAGCAGATATTTTACGCTAAAAAAGTTTTCTAAAATAATGCTCAGTGGTTCCAAAATTTTTTTTTATTCGCAACTTTGGGAACCCCCGGAGCCCAAAAAATGGTCATTTTGGGTCAACTAACCACGGATTCGTATTTGGGGCATTTATTACAACAATTTAAGAGTGGTTTAATCGATAACTGTCTGGGGCCAAAAAATGGCCTTATTAATACTCCTCCTTTTGTGGAAATTCCAAGTCTCAAAAATCTGCAGGAGGCTCCATAAAATTTTAAAAAACCGCTGGAGGCAAAAAATTGACTCAAACTCACCAGCAGTCGACTTGATAGCGTGTTTAAGTTAGAGTGCGTGAATTTCAGAATTCAAATATCATTTAATGAAATTTTGTCGAAATTTAAAAGTTTGAGAAATCTGCTGGAAGGCTCCAAAACTGCTCAAAACGGGTTGAAACAGTTTCCAATCGATTTGACAGGTCTAAAATAGAGTACCTATATCTCAAATTTCAGCTCTCTAGATCAATTTGGTAAAATTTTTGATTTTTTTCTTCATTTCTGGCTTAAATTGATCTTTAAAAATTCATCAAGAATCGAAAAATGTGTTGCACCACTTGAAAGTTTGGCAGGTGGCTCTCTTGCGAGTCTTTTAAGTATTTGGAAGTAAAATCCCCGCTTTCGGCTTACCTGTCAATCGGTCAACTTTTTTGTTTTGCGAGTACATAAGTATGCTTTAAAATGTTCTTTAGGATGGTCCCCTTTCAAGAGAAAAGTTGTCTCAGAGAACTGAAAGGCGAGGAGTAATTATCTCTATTGGCATATGCCGTACTATAAGAGAAGAATAAACAACTCTCAGTTGATAAATGTCAGTATTTCTGTACTTTTAGTTATGCTCGATGAACCTGCCGAAATGGTTGCCGAAGAGAATCACTTTGTAAATTCGACTATTTCTCCCCGAGAAATATCTACCGAGCTTCTTCATAATGCGAAGGCAAACCTTAAACAATTTTCCATAAGAGGTGAGTAAGAAATCATACGTATTTTAGAATATTATTATGCTATCTGTCACGAGAAGAAAAATGCTGTTGGGCTTATACGTGTATTTTTTTTCAGTAGTGGACGCAGAAACTTCCAGAAATGTGACTGAAAATAATCGTTACCCTTTGACTACGTCTTCTGCGGAAAATTCGAATACCAGACGTTGCAGTACAGAGGATCCACTTGAGCAACATTTCGAAGAAGGTGAGTGTGAAGTAAGAGTACATCGGGTGATTTCATTTTTTTTTTTAATTCAATTTTTCGGTACTTACCTTTTTTATTTTTTGAATTTGACTACTCACCTGCCTGAGTATAAGAGTAAGAATATTTTTAAATTGAGAGGTAATCAAAATTCTATAAAAAATAAATTATTTCTTCATTTCTTCAAAGATGTACCTACCATTTAGTTACCTACCTCCGTTTCAATTCCAATTTTTATTTTTCTGTAGCACCTCCGGAACCGGAATATTCTGACGAAGGTAGTAAATCTCCTAAGTCTACCATTCCTTCCTCAGAAAAGTCGTTAAAGAGTCGTCGTAAAGCAGAGGCGCAACCAGGATGCTCAAAAGATCAAGAAAACTCCGATCAAGGTCGGATTACTCGATCTGCAAAACAGAACAAACATCTCCCAAGCGTAAAAAAGCCAACGCGAAACTCCGGCAATGGTTCAAACAAGGTTGGTACATTTATATACCTACCATATTATTAGGGTAGGTGGTGAAAAAAATATGTGAGAGGATTTCGATCAAAATCAGTAAAGACGTGTATTCGAAGTTGAAAGTTGCTCGAAAAAAGTTTCAGCTCTGGAGTTGCACATCCTAAAGGAAAGATATGGATTCTCAAAAAGGGGACGTGACCTCGATTTTTTTCGCTCTAGCTCCTACCAACCTTTTTTTAAAAAAGAGAAATGGCCCAGTTACAAAAGTGTAAAGATAGCTTAGTTGTGTATTAGTTAAGATTCCGCATAAATCTACATATAAGCCATTCCCATTGAATATTCCAGACCACTTTTAGAGTCCTAATGAGGGATTTTGGAATTGGAAATTTACAAATCTTGTATTTCGAATGAATTCTTGTTTTTGAAAATTTTTTATTTCAAAATAATTATTTCACATTACGTATAGTCAAGTCAAAACACCGAATATCAATTTTCAAGCTACCTAAGTCAATATTTCGGAACGCAGTGATGCCAATTTTTGACCATTATTGCTTGTAAGTATACAATTTCTGAAAACCGAAAAAAAAATTGAATGTGATAAGTCCATAGTTATAGGAGTCGTAGGTACTTATTCTATTTATCGGAGAATAGACTACTTTCTAATTTTCAGCTGCTCAGTAGAACCCTATACCTAGCAAAAAGAATTGCAACCCCTTCTCCCCTCACTTGATACATTGGAACAACTTTTTTCTTGAAGGTGACATCCTAAGGAACAATTTAATGCAAAATTGCAAAAAAAACAAAAGTTGCTGAAATCGCAGATTCTGTTTCCCAACATAAGACTCGCACGAGATTTTTTTGAACCGGACTATGTGTATATGAAATATAGATGCAGACGATTGGTGGAATGTTTTTACCCCAATCAAACGTTCAATCATGGGCTATCTTTATTGTTATTCACCGTGATCAACTGAAATACATATTAAATATGAAACTTGTTGAAGGGGTACTTACTCGGTATTTTTGCGCACCCTGCATGATGTTTTATTTTGGTAAGTATTTATGTGGCATAACTAGTTGGCAATACAATGATTCAAAAGAAAAGCACGTGTCATTTTCGATATGATCTTTTTTTCCTGTAGGTGACTGTAGAGATGCGGGATTCATCGAAGCCGTTTCACTGCCAAGTGTGTAACAAACAGTTTACTTATAGAAGATCTTTCAAAGCACATGAATTGATACACAGTGAAGAGAAACCCTACAAATGCAGAACTTGTGGCACACGATTCAAGAGCTACCAGAGTAAATGGATTCACGAACAACGCGGGCATGTGGAAAGAGCTTGTTTTGAATGCGCTGTTTGCGGAAAAAAGTACTCTTATAAAGAGTCTCTCTTTACACACCTGAAACTACATTCCACGCCATTTGCTTGCCAAATATGTGGCAAAAGTTTTGCTCGAAAAGATCATCTTAGACAGCACGAACGAATGCATAGTGAAGAGAAAAGCTACAAATGCGGCATTTGTGACGCACGATACAAGCACTATCGCCATAAAGTGAGGCACGAACGCACGCATGATGGAGGTTTTTTCGAGTGCCCTGATTGCGGAAAACAGTTTCCCTATAAAGATGATCTCACTAAACACCTAAGAGTACATTCCGGTGTGAAACCGTTGTCTTCTCGGGAAAGAGTTCATTTTGAGTGCGCTGATTGCGGAAAAAAGTTGGCCCGTAGACAGCGTCTTGTTGAGCACCTGAGAATACATTCTGGTGTGAAACCGTTTTCTTGCCGAACGTGTAGCAAAAGTTTTGCTCGAAAAGGCGATCTTACTGATCACCAACGGACGCATAGCAAAAAGAAGCCCTTCAAATGCCGCATATGCGACCAACGATTCAAGCATCATCGCAATAGGGCAGTGCACGAAAGTATCCATGTGGAGGGACCTCGTTTTGAGTGTGCTCATTGCGGCCGCAAATTCCGCGCTAAGCGAAACCTAGCCAAGCACATATCATCGAAATGTACTTGAAGCATGTGTTTCCAAAACGCACCAAGTCCATTTTCAAAGATTATTAGGTTGCAATGCCATCTAGCATAAAGTTGCGCCCCAAAATGGCTGATTTTTTGATATGTTGTGCCCAAGGGTCTTGGCTACAACATATCAAAAAATCAGACAATTTGGGCCATTTCTACGTTTCCAAATTGTATGAGTACTAAGTACCATGAATTTCTTATCAATATTTTTTTGAAACTAGTGCATTTTGGAAACACATGCTTCACTTGAATATCAATAATTGAGTGCCATCTAAATGTGTAAAATTGAAATCTGTGTTTTTTTAATGTGACAAAAAGTTTACTTGATACTTGAGCGATTTTTTAAATTCAGTTTATTCTTAGAGATTGACGTGTAAATGCCTCACTTGTTGATATCCGACTTGTGTTTCAATTTTTATATGGAAAAAAATACACAATGGTATTTTATGTTTGTTTTTTTTTCTTCTTCAAATTCCTTCGATTAATGAAGTAATTAAAAAAAACAAGAGTGAATTTAAAAAACTCTCAACTCTATAGTCGATTCATTGTTTTGAATTTTTGCAAACTTCACGATTTTTTGTTCTGAAAAGTACAGAGTTCGATTGAAGGAGCATGAAATATTTCATATCAGTCAAGAGCCAACATACCGAATGTGCCAATTTTTGGCCATTATTGCTAATTTCTGAAAACAGGAAAAATTTTGAATTTGATATTTTTTGAAATTGGTAATTAATTGATCAAATCAACTCAAACTTAGGGAAAAGGGTTCTTTTAGGACCTAAAATTGACCCCCGCAGTTTGACGGGTCAAAGTTGAAAATTACAGAAAGGTCATTTTTTTGGAGGGGCATAATATGACCCCAAATAGATGAAAAAAGTCCAAAATCATACCATTGGTCAGTACTCCCATTGTGATCAGCATATCCGAATTTCAGCTTCCTAGGTCACCCCCACCCCGTTTAAGGTGGGAAAAACCACATTTGACCCCAATTTTTGACCCCCTCACCCCTAAAATTGATCTAGAAGGTCCAAATTTTCAGCATACAATGGGAGGGTGCCCCATGAGTGATTAATGATTATTGCCGGTTTCAACCTTCCAACTCTATTTGACCTCTCTCCAGGGTCAAAAGGTGGATTTTTGGTCTATTTTACATGTTTTTCAATTTTTCAGACAGCCTACAGCCCTTCCAAATTGACCTAGAGGGTCCAAATTCTCACAGTACAATGGGAGGATGTACCTGAAGTGCCTTTTGCATGTTTCAACCTTCCAACACCATTTTTACAGAAAGGTCATTTTTTTCAAGGGGCCTAATATGACCCAAATGAATGAAAAGGGTCCAAAATCATACCACTGATCAGCACCCTCATTGTGATCAACATATCCAAATTTCAGCTTCCTTGGTCATCCCCACCCCGATTAAGGTGGGAAAAACCACATTTGACCCCAATTTTCGACCCCCTCACCCCCAAAATTGATCTAAAAGGTCCAAATTTTCAGCATACAATGGGAGGGTGCCCCATGAGTGATTATTGCAGGTTTCAACCTTCCAACCCTATTTGACCTCTCTCTAGGGTCAAAAAGTGGATTTTTTTGCTAATTAATGTGTTTTTCAATTTTTCAGACAGCCTGTAGCCCCTCCAAATTAACCTAAAGGGTCCAAATTTTCACAGTACATTGGGAGGATGTATCCCAAGTGCCTTTTGCTGGTTTCAACCTTCCAACCGGGTGAACCTTATTTTACCTTTCTCCCGGGTCAAAAGAGTGGATTTTTTTTGCTATTTTACGTGTTTTCCAATTTTTCAGACAGCCTGTAGTTCCTTCAAATTGACCTAGAGGGTCCAAATTTTCACAGTACATTGGGAGGATGTACCCGAAGTAACTTTTGCATGTTTCAACCTTCCAACCCTATTTGACCCATTTCCAGGGTCAAATGTGTTTTTCAATGTTTAAGAAAGTCTACAGCACCTTCAAATTGACCTAGAGGCTAGAGGGTTCAAATTTTCACAGTACAACGGGAGGATGTACCCGAAGGCCCTTTTGCCGGTTTCAACCTTCCAACCCCATTTAACCTGTTTCAGGGTCAAGACAGGTTTGTTACCATACTTTTTGTAGGAAGAAGAAGAAAGTTGGGTGAAGCCCGAGGGGGGTGCAGGGGGGACGGAGTCCTCTTGCGAATACAAGAAGGAAACCGCGGAAAGAGAAAGTTGGGCGAAGCTCAAGGGGGTTCAGGGGGGACAAAGTCCACCCCAAATGCAGGCGAAGCACAGGAGCGAAGCGAGGGTGCGAGTAATTCAAGAGCCCTCAATGTTTCTGGCACAAAAATTTGGCTCTTACGTAGCGGCAGACTGCTACGACTTTTTTAGGTTTCTGATGGTATTTTTGCAATAAGTGACGAACTTGTAATTTTTTTCTCAAAAATGAAAAAAATGCCAGCCCAATTTTTTGATAACGTTATTCTACATGAAAAGGACTAAAACTGAGACTTTTTTCTGAATTTTTACTGGCGGACATTAGTCCAGTCATTTTAAGTTTTTTATTCGGACTAATTCCTACAAAAGGTTTTTTTGCGGGATACTGTAGTGGAAGGGGTCCTATTCAACATACTAAAAGTCCCACCCCGTACCCCGCGTGCGTCGCGTGCTAGAGCGTGAAAAGTGTCCCGCCGCGGCGTTTTTTGCGATTTTCTCGCGAGGAGTTGATTTTACGTCGAAAATAGTTTTATTTTTGTGTTCTACGTCAAATTTCCGATCTAGTGATATATCAACTGTCCTTCTTCCCCCAAGGGGGGTGGAGCTAGAACTATTCAAAAAAGGGGGGTTTCCTGAAAAATACATAAAGGTTATAGGCGCCTAAGAGGGGTGAAATGGTCCCCGAAAGCGTTCGAGTTGATATTAGCATGGAAGATGGGTACCATTGAGAAACTTCCGCGTGAAAAATTTCAGATCCACATCCCCTCCCCTTTTTGAGGAACCCCCTTTTCTGAAATTTCAATACCACTTTTCTCAGCCCCATTTTAACCGATTTTGAAAATTTTTCAGTATGTTATGTATATCCCTAGTAGGTATCTCCACAAAAATTTTCAACCCCCTCCCCTCATATTTACCCCTCAAAATAGCGTTTTTCAACTTATTCTATGCTTTTCAACAATAGTAAAACTTGAGAGGGCCAAGTGCTCTGGAGAGGTCTAGATGAGTGTAGCAAAAAATCTGATGTCATATTCGTGCTCAGCGGTATCGAATCATAAGAAAACGACACCCTGTTCATTAATATTTAGTTATTTTCCCCAAAATTCCCATTTTACCCCAACCCTCCCTCAGACACATTTTTACACCATTTTGAGGGGTAAATATGAGGGGAGGGTGTTGAAAATTTTTGTGGGGATACCTACTAGGGATATACATAACATACTGAAAAATTTTCAAAATCGGTTAAAATGGGGCTGAGAAAAGTGGTATTGAAATTTCAGAAAAGGGGGTTCCTCAAAAAGGGGAGGGGATGTGGATCTGAAATTTTTCACGCGGAAGTTTCTCAATGGTACCCATCTTCCATGCTAATATCAACTCGAACGCTTTCGGGGACCATTTCACCCCTCTTAGGCGCCTATAACCTTTATGTATTTTTCAGGAAACCCCCCTTTTTTGAATAGTTCTAGCTCCACCCCCCTTGGGGGAAGAAGGACAGTTGATATATCACTAGATCGGAAATTTGACGTAGAACACAAAAATAAAACTATTTTCGACGTAAAATCAACTCCTCGCGAGAAAATCGCAAAAAACGCCGCGGCGGGACACTTTTCACGCTCTAGCACGCGACGCACGCGGGGTACGGGGTGGGACTTTTAGTATGTTGAATAGGACCCCTTCCACTACAGTATCCCTTAAAAAAACCTTTTGTAGGAATTAGTCCGAATAAATCCTCTCATTTCATCTAAAATGACTGTACTACATCGTGGTTATATTTAAATAATAAGTTTTTAATTAGATTTTTTTAGGTTTTCGAAAGTGGCAACACTGATTTTGACAATTATACCGTCTCAATGTACTACAATTTGGAAAAAAAGTTCAAAATTCTATTCTACATACAACCGGAGCAATTTGCAACTGAAATTTTTCATTTTCGACCATTTTGGAGAACTTTGAAGTCCCACAGCTCCGCCAAAAAAAATCGAAAATATGTCCGGTTTGCGTCATTCGTCATCGTTCGGTGACCTCTAAACATGATCTGATTTTTAAAAAAATCTAAGACCCCTCGTGCAAAAATCCGCCGATTTGGCGTGGAATGGCCCATTGTTATTCACTGTGACCAACCGAAATACATATTGAACATGAAACTTTAAAAAGGAGTATGTAATACTTACACCCAGTATTTTTGCGCACTCTGTGTATATATGTACTTAATTTTGGTATGTTTATGAAGCATAACTAGTTGGCAACACAATTATTCAAAAGAAAACGATGTGTTATTTTCGATATATTATGTACATATATTTTTTCCTGTAGGTGACTGCAGAGATGCTGGATTCATTGCCGTACTGCTGCGGTACTTGTGGTACAAAGTTTTCCTATAAAAGTGATTGGACAAAACATCAGCATGAACATACGAAGCTGTTTCACTGCCAATTCTGTGACAAACAGTTCGCCTATAAAAGCAATTTAATTGCTCATGGATCGATACATAGTGAAAAGAAAAACTACAAATGCCGCAGTTGTGACGCACGATTCAAGCACAATAGCAGTAAATTGGCGCACGAACGCCTGCACGTGGAAGAACCTCGTTTCGAGTGCGCTGATTGCGGAAAAAAGTGTTTCTATAAACATCATCTCATTTCACACCAGAGACTACATTCCGGTGTGAAACCGTTTTCATGCCAAATCTGTAGCAAAAGTTTTGCTCTAAAACACAATCTTACTGATCACGAACGGACGCATAGCAAAGAGAAACCCTTCCAATGCCGCATATGCAACAAACAATTCAAGTATACCCGCAGTAGGGCACTGCACGAAAGTATCCATGAGGAATGCCCTCGTTTTGAGTGTGCCCATTGCGGCAAGAAATTCCCCAGTAAGCGCACCTTGGCCAATCACACATCATCTGAATGTACTTGAATTTCAATAATTTAGTACCTATTTTTTCAATGTGAAAAAAACTTGACTTGTGACTTGACTGATTTCTTGAATTCAGTTTATTTTCATAGATAGGCGCGTAAATGCCTTACTAGTTTATACCTATGAGAAAAAATTAATATACAATGGTATTTTATACTTGGTGTGTTGTTTTTTTTTCAAATCCAATCGATTAATGAAGTTATCAAAATCTATGCAGAGTTAATTAAGTTTCCCAACCATTTTGAGCAGTTCTTGAACCTACAGCAGATTTTTGAAACTCGAAATTTCCACAAAATTTCATCAAAATGAAGTTGAAAATGTAAAGTCGATTCTGTAAACTAATTTCAATACCATGAAGTCGGCTGCAGGTGTCGTTTAAGTCATTTTGGAGTCTCCGGCGACCGTTTTGAAAATCCTTGGACCCTCCAGTAGGTATTTGAAACTTGAATTTTCCATAAAATTTCATCAAGTGCTGTCTCAAGCGGCTTTTTGAAAACTCCTAGAGCCTCTAGAAAATATTCGAAGCTTTGAAGTTCCACAAAATTTCATCAAAGGAGTTGAACTGTCGAAATTCTTCCTGAAATCTGATATGAAGTCGACTGCAGTTGGTTTCAAGTAGTTTTGAAGTTTCCAGGTACTTTTGGGACCTTTGTGGTCAATAAGATACCCGTTATTTTTTTTCAAAATCAGCATATCCCAGTCTGAAACCTATTTTTGGCTATCGGTTTCATACTTCTTTGAAAAATAATGTGAAAATAGGCCCTTTCGCCTCGGTTTGAGGTACTATAGAAAAATGAAATTCAGTTTACACCCTATTTTTGACAATGAATTAACTCCATTTGACAAAATTTTGTGGAACTTTCAGGTTCCAAGTATTTTCAAAAAGTCGCTGGAGGCTCCAAAATGACAAAGAGCAGCGTGAATTTCGAATTTCGTCAAGTCCATTTGTTGAGATTTTGTGTAAATTTTAAGTTTCAAAAATCTGCTCCCGGCTCCAGAACTGCTCAAAATGATTTTAAACCGTTTCCAATCGATTTGATAAATCGAAAATACTCGTAGGGAATATTCCGAATTTCAGCTCTTTATGCCAATTTACTGAAATTTTGATTTTTTTCTCATTTTTGTCTTAAATCTCAAAAGTTCATTGAAAATCGAAAAATGCGCATTAGCATTTGAAATTTTGTCTGGTGAATGGTGATAAATTTGTGCATGCTCTTCTGATGTAACTCTGTGCAGTTCAAAAAATTTCTCTATGAATCCTATGTTGGACAGCAAACTCTACAATTTCGGCTGACCTGTTGATCAAAATGGCTGCAGTTTTGTTAGTGGTGCCAATTTTTTTTGTGGACACATTGTCATTAATCATTAAATTATTCCTTAAGATGCCTCCCTTAAGAAAAAAGTTGTTCCGATGGATCGCAGAAAGGAAGGGAAATTATTCCTGTTTTGAGGGTACCTCTACCTACTCGGTATTTTTGCGCACCCTGCATATGTTTCATTTTGGTATTTATGGTGCATAACTAGTTGGCAACACAAATTATTCAAAAGAAACACACCTGTCATTTGTGATATGATCTTTTTTCCTGTAGGTGAAGGTACAAATGCGGGATTTATTGCCTTACTGCTGCGATATTTGTGGTACAAAGTTTTCCTACGAACGTGATTGGAGAATGCACCAGCAGCAAGAACATTCGAAGCCGTTTCACTGCCAAGTCTGTGACAAACAGTTTGCTTATAAAAGATCCTTAATTGAACATGGATTAACACATAGTAAAAAGAAATCCTACAAATGCAGCACTTGTGACGCACGATTCATGCACGATCATCATAAATTGAGGCACGAACGCGTGCATGCAAAAGGAGCTTGTTTTGAGTGCACTGATTGCGGAAAAATGTTTTCCTCTAAAAGTAATCTCTTTACACACCAGAAACTACATTCCGGCGTGAAACCGTTTTCTTGCCAAACGTGTGGCAAAAGTTTTACTCAAAAATGCGTTCTCACTCATCACCAACGGACACATACTGGAGAGAAACCCTTCAAATGCCGCATATGCAACCAACAATTCAGTCAGCTAGGGAAAAAGAATATGCACGAACGTTTCCATGTGGAGGGCCCTCGTTTGGAGTGTGCCCATTGCGGCAACAAATTCAGCAGAAAGATCACCTTGGCCAATCACATAGCATCTAAATGTGTACATAAATTTCAATAATTGAATAGTTATCTGAATGTGTACAGATTCAAATTTGTTTTTTCTTATCCACGTGAAAAAAACTTCACTTGATACTTGAGCAATTTCTTGAATTCAGTTTATTCTTAGAGATTGGCGCGTAAATGCCTTATTGACACCCAACTTGTACTTCAACTTACATAAATGGGAAAAAATACATGATGGCAGTTTATGCTTGTGTTTTTTTTTTTTTGTTTTTCAATATATAGCCCCTTATCGATTAATGAAGTTACCAAAACCAAATCAGAGTGAATTACTGAATCTCTCAATTTGATAGTCGATTAATTTTTTTGGGTTTTTACGATATTCTAGACAAATTATTTAGTTTTTCAACCATGACTTCGCGCAAAATTCCAGTTTTACCCAAATTTTCTGGAGTTTACACATTATTTTATTGACAATTTTTGCCCCCTTTCAACCTACCATGTATCCGCAAATAATGGTGAAAAGATTTTCTGAGGCACGTTATAATTATGGCGCAAATATCCCCTCCTCTCTCCTCCTCTTCCTTTAAGGGTACTAGATTCCAAAATTTGTCTTACTTTTAGTCAGCATCTAGATTGGAATTTTTTTTTTTTCTTAGTCTGATATATACATAGTTGGAGTGCAGCGTGAATTTCGGATGTTGCCAACTTCATTTGATGAGCTACTGTGTAAATTTTAAATTTAAGAAACCCGCTGCAGGCTCCAGAACTGCTCAAAACGATTTAAAATCATTTCCAATCGATTTGACAACTCGAAAATAAGGAACATCCCAAATTTCAGTTTTTCTAGGTCAATTTAGTGAAATTTTGATTTTTTTTTCTCATTTTTGGCTTAATTCGCACCTTGGGAGTAATAAGGTTACATCTCAAAAAAGTTAAATTTTACAGGAGAATGATTTTCTTTTTTTTAAAAAACGTTGATTCATTATTTTCATCAACATAAATTATAATTAATTGTGAGGAATGAATAGCACTTTTTTTTTTTTTTTTTTTGAATTTTCCCATCATACCGCACTCCGAAACTGCTCGTTTCTCCTAAACACCAACCTCACCAGCCGCTCAGACCACCTTGCGCTTACTTCACCCGACATGGCCGAAAAGTCCCAAGCCCAAAAACCTGAAACCCACAACTCACGCGGGGACAACTCACACAAGGGATCCTCGGCCCCGGGAGAAGATGCCGAGAATTTGAATTTATTTATTTTTGGTTTATTTCACTTCTGCCCCTTGGTAGAGGCACCCAGCAGCGGGCCAAACTCGGTGGCCACTGACGAACGGTGTCTTGCCTCCAGACAGCAAGGTTTGCAGCAGAGTGTGGTTCTACCTGGAACAGTTCAACAGCAGATAACATATAATTAAGTAAATAACACATAAACATAAGGTATAAACTTATTTACAAAAACAACGAGACACTTCGAAAACAACAACAAACTTCAAAGACAACTAGAGACTTCAAAAACAAAGAGAGGCAGAGAGGCTTCACCTGAAACAACGAGAGGCTTCAAGAACGAGAGACTTCCCTAAACCCCGCAATGGCCGCCTAGTAGCCTTGGACAGCGACGAGTCCCAATCCGCAGTGACCTCTGTTACGCACCCGCATGCCAGATCAGGACGCGAACGGCAAACAATGCGAAACCCGAAGACGGGGGTGAACGCTTTTTCAAGGTGATACGTACCCGTCAACTGACACATTGGTTTGACGATGTGTAACCCCAAACGACCAGAAGCCAAAGGGAATGGGCCTGTTGCCCGGAGGGGGAAAGGAATAAAAGGAAGGAATGTAGACACACCAATGGTCCAGCTCAACGCACACCAAACAAGGCACACCAAAACGAGCCATCCCATTACAGGTTGAAACCAGATCTGGTCTCCTCCTTCGGAAAGGTACGAAGGTCGTAATGAATAGCACCTCATTTTAAAGATCTGGTATCCTACCATTGTTTAGCATAAAAACACTTTGAAAAATAAAATCTTAAAGAGGAAACATTTCAATGTTCATTAAAGTTGATGTGGAGGCGAATGGAAGCGTCCAAAAAAAATTTCATGTTATCATAGTTGTAGAGAATTAAATTTCCAATCGACGTAATGTCGTTAGTTTTATTCTAGAGTGCTTAGTTTTTGAGTTTTTTTTCAAAAAACTAAAATTTTATTATACATATGTGCAAATTCATTTTTCTGAAAAGTGATCAACTCAAAAAATTTTTCCATTTGGTACAAACCAATAAAAAATACACTTCTTGTGACTATTTCTATCTGACAAACATTCAAAAGAATCAAAACTGTTTGTCAACACTTTGTATGTGCGAAATTCGCTCAAAAAAGGTGGAGTTTTTTGAGATGTACCCTTATAACTCCAAACAACTTGCAATGTTGTTGGGATTTTGAGTTAGGCCATTTGCGTTTTTTACAAGATCTAGATAATGTACCCAACTCAGTGTTAGTTTTAGTTGAGTGGGGTCATACAAACCCCAAAAATGCAAAAATGTCAAAATCAATTTTTTTGAGATGTAACCTTATTACCTACTCCCGAGGTGCGAGTTGTTATTCTCAAAAATTCATCAAAAATCGAAAAACGCGCATTAGGACTTGAAATATGGTCCGGTGATAAATTTTTGCATGCTCTTTTGATCTAACTCAGTCCAGTTCAAAAAATTATCTGTGAATCCAATTTCGGCTGACCTGTTAATCAAAATGGCTGCAGTTTTGTTAGTAGAGCCAATTTTTTTGTGGGCGGTGGGGGAAAATTTGCATCAAGTTATTCCTTAAGATGCCCCGTTTGAGAAAAAAGTTGTTCCATATAGATTGCAGGAGGGAACGAGAAATTATTCCTATTGTCATATGACCGGCTATTAAATTTAACACTTCTTTGGGGTACCTACACCGTATTTTTGCGCATCTTACATACGATTCATTTTGGTATTTAATAGCCTATTTATTTTATTGGGCCTAACTAGTTGGCAACACAAATATGTACACAAAAGAAAGGCATGTGTGATTTGCGATATGATCTTTTTTTCTTGTAGGCAGAGGAACAGATGCAGGATTCATTCCCTTACTGCTGCGGTATTTGTGGTACAAAGTTTTCCTACACACATGATTGGGCAAGACATCAGCAGCGAGAACATTCGAAGCCGTTTCACAGCCAAGCCTGTGACAAACAGTTTGCATATGAGAGCGATCTAATTGCACATGGATTGACTCATAGTGAAAATAAACTCCACAAATGCCGCATTTGTGATGCACGATTCATGCACAATAAACATAAATTGGCGCACGAACGCGTACATGTGGAAGGAGCTCGTTTTGAATGCGATGTTTGCGGGAAAAAGTTTTCCTATAAACATCATCTCATTAGACACCGGACAGCACATTCTGGTGTGAAACCATTTTCTTGCCAAACGTGTAGCAAAAGTTTTGCTCAAAAAGTAAATCTTACTGAACATCAACGGACGCATAGTAAAGAGAAACCCTTCAAATGCCGCATATGCAACCAACAATTCAAGGGAGATCGCTATAGGGCATCGCACGAACGTATCCATGTGGATGGCTTTCAATTTGAGTGCGCCCATTGCGGCAACAAATTCAGCAGAAAGATCGCCTTGGCCAATCACATAGCATCTAAATGTGTACATAAATTTCAATAATTGAATAGCTATCTGAATGTGTACAGATTCAAATTTGTTTTTTATTTGTTTTTTTTTTTTTTTCATCAACGTGAAGAAAACTTGACTTGATACTTGAGCGATTTTCAAATTCAATTTATTCTTCGAGATTGGTGCGTAAATGCCTTATTGATATCCGACTTGTGTTACAACTTACATGTGGGAAAAAATACACGATGGTATTTTATGTTGGATTTTTTTCTTTTTCTTTTTAGCTTAAGTATCGATTAATGGAGTTATCAAAATCTAATCAGAGTTGATTAAAGAATCTCTCAACTGTGTAGTCGATCTATTTTTCTGAGTTTTACAAGTCAAACCACACAGTATTTTTTGAACTGTCCAGAGCTGGATCGAAGGAGCATGCAAAAATTTGTCACTAGCCAAAATTCCAAGTCACAAAGTGCATTTTTTGAGTTCTGGTAAATTTTTGAAAATCAATCGAAAAATAAGAGAAAAATTAAAATCTTACCAAATTGACCTGGAAAGCTGAAATTTAGGATAGGTCCAATTTACGACCTGCCGCCAAATGGATAGAAAACGGTTTCCAACCATTTTGAGCAGTTTTGGAGCCTGTAGCAGATTTTTGAAACTAGAAATTTCCACAAAATTTGATCAAATGAAGTTGAAAATCTAAAATCCATTCTGTAAACTGATTTCAATACGCCATGAAATTGGCTGCAAGTGGATTTCAATTCATTTTGGAGCCTCCTGTAACTTTTTGAAAATTCTTGGAGCCTTCAGTAGATTTTCGAATCTTGAAGTTTAATTTATTCGGAATTTCATCGTAATGCAGTTGGATATCCGAAATTCACCCTGCACCGTACATATGTGACAATTTCGGCTGAATTGTCACGAACTTTTTTTGATAATTTGCTTTAAAATGTTGCTCTAGATGTCCGTCTGATGTACCCTTTGAGAGAAAAGTTGTTCGGAGGACCAGCGAGGGGGAGATGCATCTATTCTTATCAACATATGGCGAACTATAAGTGGTCTTGGATTTTAGTGGGCTTCGCTGAAATCGAAGCAGAATCTCAAATGCTACATACATTTTGGAACTGACCATTTTTCTCAAAACTAGTTGTGTAGCGGCTAAAGCGAAAAATCCGCCAAATTTTTTCGAAAATAAGTCTTCTTTGAGCATTCTCTTCTAGGGGCATAATATTAAACATGAAACTTTTTATGGTGGTATACTCAGTATTTTTGCGCACCATGCATATTGCAAATGTTTCATTTTAGTATTTATGAGGCAATAACTACAGTCGACAACACAAATTATTCCAAAGAAAAGCACGTAACATTTGCGATGTATAATCTTTTTTCCTGTAGGTAAAGGTACAAATTCGGGATTCATTGCCTTACTGTTGCGATATTTGTGGTACAAAGTTTTCCTATAAACGTGATTGGGCAAGTCATCAGGAAGAACATTCGAAGCTGTTGCACTGCCGAGTCTGTGACAAACAGTTCGCCTATAAAAACGATTTTATTGCACATGGATTGACACATAGTGAAAAGAAAGACTACAAATGCCGCAGTTGTGACGCACAATTCATGGACAATCTCAGTAGATTGGAGCACGAACGCGTGCATGCGAAAAGAGCTTGTTTCGAGTGCGCTGATTGCGGAAAAAAGTTTTCTTATAGATGTTCTCTCATTTCACACCTGAAACTACATTCCGGTGTGAAACCATTTTCTTGTCAAACGTGTAGCCGAAGTTTTACTCATAAACATCATCTCACTGATCACCAATGGACGCATAGTGAAGATAAACGCTTCAAATGCCGCATATGCAACAAACAATTCAAGCAAAATCGCTATAGGGTATCGCACGAACGTATCCATGTGGAGGGCCTTCGTTTTGAGTGTGCCCATTGCGGCCTCAAATTCCTCACCAAGCCCACCTTAGCCAATCACATAGCATCTAAATGTGTACTCAAATTTCAATAATTGAATACTCATCTGAATGTGTACTGATTCAAATTTGTTTTTTCTTTGTTTTTTTTATCAACGTGAAAAAAAACGTGACTTGTTACTTGAGCGATTTCTTATAATATTCAACTCATGTTTGGAGATTGGCGCTTAAATGCCTCATTGACACCCAACTTGTATGTACTTTAACTTACATAGGGGAATAAATACAGTATGTCAGTTTATGTTTGCTTCTTTTTTCCTTTTTCAAAGTGTATCGATTAATGAAGTTACCATAAGCAAATCAGAGTGAATGACAGAATCTCTCAATTCGATAGTCGATTGATTTGTTTGAATTTTTGCAATCCTCGCGCAATACGCATTAGTTTTTGAACGACTTTTGTCCCTTCATTGGCATCTCCGCTAATAAGTTCAATCTACATACATATATAATGTGACGTGACGCTGACGCAAATCTCCACTTACCCCTACTACTCTTCCTTCAAAAGTATGAAGTTTCATAATTGGTCGGACTATTGGTGAGCAGCGACATTTACTGAAATCGAAAAATACAAGGTATAGGATAGTATTAAATTTAATTATAGGTGATTGTAAAATGCTCTTTCTTTGTCAAGCCAATGACAATAGAAATAATTGCATCCAACCCCCTACCACTCCGTTTATCCTGAGAAAAGTAAGAAAGGGCATCCTAGGAAAATTATTTTCATTTTTCAATTTCCGATTAATTTTTGAGAATCAAATTTTAGCCAAAAATTTAAAAAAAAATAAAATTTTACCACGGCCACATTGACCTAGAAAGCTGAAATTTTGAATAAATCCTATTTTCGACCGATCAAATCGATTAGAAATGGTGTTCAACTGTTTTCAGCAGTTTTGGAGCCTCTAGTAGATTTTTGAAACTTGAAATTTTCACAAAATTTCATCAAATGAAGTTGGACATTGGAAATTCACCATTCACTCCAATTTAAACACGTTATTAAGTCAACTGCTGGCGAGTTTAAGTCATTTTGAAGCCTCCAGCGACGTTTTGAAAATTCTTGGTGACTTCAGTACGTTTTTGAAACTTGCAATTTCTACAAAATTTTACCAAATGTACAATTTCGTGAAAATTTTAATGTTTGAAAATCTTCTGGAAGCTCCATTTGGCAAGTCAAAAATGGGACAGGTCAATTTGGCAACATTTTGATTTTTTTTATCATTTCTAACCCAATTATGTTGTTCAAAAATCCAACAGAAAACGAAAAATAGGTACCTATACACAATTTTGCAATTGAAATGTTGGCAGGTGGCCAATTTTAGCATGCTCTTCAGATTTAGATTTTTCCAGTTCCAAAAATTTTGTGTGAATGTAATATTGGAAAGCAAAATCTGTGACTTCGGCTGACCTGCCAATCAAAATACCGATCATTTTGTTAGCGAGGCCAGGCCATTAATTAAGATAAGATGTACACTTTCAGAGAAAAGTTGTCTCAGAGCATCGATAATGGCGTGGGAGGATGGATGCATCTATTCCTATTGGCATGAAGAACTATAGTGGCCTTGGATTTTAGTCAATGGCGTAGCCAAGGGGGGGGCGAAGGGGGCCATGCCCCCCTTGCGAGCAAAAATTTGAAAGAAAACATGCAAAAATGGACGGTTTTTCGTTGTTCGGACCCATTTTTTCTAAAAAATTTCGCTCTCACTTCGCTCGAGCAGTAATTTTGCCTTCATTTTCATAAAATCACCACACATCACAATAGATTTCCAGAAAATTATCCCTCATTTCGATTTTTCATGCCTAAAAATCTGGTTTTGCCCCCTCCTTGAGAAAATCCTGGCTACGCCACTGATTTTAGTGGAATTGTCTTCGATCGACGCAGAATCTCAAATGCTAAATTTTGAAACGGGACCAATTTTCTCAAAACAAGTTGAGTAGTGGATAAAGCGAAAAATCCGTCATTTCTTTGAAAATGGTTCTTCTTTGAGCCTCCTCTTCGGAGTTCATAATATTAAACATGAAACTTTTTATGGACTTCATTGCATTTTGGTATTTATGGGGCATAACTACTAACTAGTTGACAACACAATTATTCAAAAGAAGACGTGACATTTGCGATATGATCTTTTATCCTGTAGGTAAAGGTATACTCGGTGTGAAACCGTTTTCTTGCAAATTGTGTAGCAAAAGTTTTACTCACAAACATTATCTTACTCAGCACCAACAAACGCATAGTCAAGAGAAACCCTTCAAATGCCGCATATGCAACCAAAAATTCAAGCATAATTGCAATTGGACGAGGCACGAAAGAGCCCATGTGGAGGGCCATCGTTTTGAGTGTGCCCATTGCGGCAACAAATTCCGCGATAAGTACTGCCTAGCCATGCACATATCATCTAAGTGTACTTAAATTTCAATAATTGATGACCTAACTAAATGTGTTTAAAATCTAAATTGTATTTTCGTTGTTTTTTTTCTTAGATATTGGCGCGTATTAAATGTCCAACATTCGACTTGTACTTCTACTATGGGAAAAAATACAGGATGGTATTTTTTGTTTGGCGTTTTTTTCTTTTTCAATGTCAATCGATTAATGAAATTACCAAAATCAAATCGGAGTGAATTACAAAATCTCTCAATCAAATCGATTCGTTTTTTTGAATTTTTGCGATTTTCTGGACGAATCAGTTGAGTTTTCAAAGATTACAGTGGCGAAATGCCAATTTCACCCAAATTTTCTGGAGCTTACTCATTATTTTTTGGACAATTTTTGTTTCTCTCTGGACAAAGCTAGATAGATAGAGTATGGAAAAATTTATCACCAGCCAAAATTTCAAGTGCTAATTTTGATTTTCGATAAATTTTTAAGAATCAAATTTCAGCCAAAAATGGAAAAAAACTCCACCAAATTGACCTTGAAAGCTGAAATTTGGAGTATTCCCTATTTTCGAGCTGATAAATCGATTGGAAAAGGTTTCAATCCGTCTTAAGCAATTTTGAAGCCTTCAGCAGATTTTCAAGACTTGAAAATTTCTTCAAAATTTCAGCAAATGAAGTTGGAAATTCGTAATTCATTCTGCACAATGCGTGACAAAGTCAATTCGGACAGATTTTATGGCATTTTTTGAAAAACAAGAGTTTATAAAAAGCCATTGCAGGCTCCAAAACGTATATTGAAACTGTCTGAATTTCATCTTTCTACCACAAATGGAGGAGGAAGGGTATTATATCGAATATTCAAAGATATGATGAAATTAGAGTGCAGAAATAATGATTGATTTTTAGCACTTTGATATTTTTTTTTTTTTTTGAAAAATTCGAGCTTTGGAATCTCTTCTTAAGGCTTCAGTAATTTCCAAAAATTCGTCGGAGGCTCTAAAACTACATACTTTAAATCTACGTGCGATCTATGTATGTACTTCATAGCGTATTGAAATTAGTTCACAGAATATGAATTTCAAATTTCATACCTACCTACTTCATTTTAATGAAATTTTGTTGAAAGGATGAGTCCCGATAAGGCCATTTTTTGGCAAGTTTACTTTAAAATGTTGCTTAAGATGTCCCCTTTAAGAAAAAAGTTGTTAAGGTAATCTGCGACGGCAACTGGGGATACTTACATCGCCATTCCTATTGGCATATGACAAACTATAAGTGGTCTCAGATTTTAATGAGGTTGGCTTGGATCGATGCAGAATCTCAAATGCTACATTTTGGAACTGGACCACTTTTCTCAAAACAAGTTGAATGGGGGGCTATAGCGAGAAAACCACAATTTTTCAAAAATGGTTCTTTTTGAGTCTTCCTTTCCAGGGACAGCACTTTTGAAGCCAAAAAATTTTCTGTGTGACTTTGATATGGTGCAATATGCCTTCACCATTTAGGTGGTCATTCCAATAGTGATCCTTTACGTTGTGATATTAATAGCACATGACGTAAAGGTGCGCAGTAACGTGGTAAATTAGTCTGTTAGGGAGTAGGAGTAGGAGAAAGTCACTCTTGAAGGTCGCTGGAGGATGGTGGCTATGCGCTAACATCCTCGAGAACCCAGCTTCACTTGATTCGTGTTAGTGGCCGTAGCAGGAGTCTCGTCAATTCGATGTAGTAACTATTTGCCGAAATCTATACGGATACTCCTCATGGGCCAGGAGAATCATGTACTACTGTACTGTAGTCACAACACTGTTGTATTGTTCAAGCCTGTTTTACCAGGAACTACGAGACACACAACATATCAGATCACTGCAAAAAATAAGAAGAAGAATTGCTACCAACATTGGCAGGTTGTATCGCACAACTGGAGTTGAATCTGCTGGTGTGATATCAGGATTCCCTCCTATAGATCTTATTCCTAATCGAACGCAGCATTCTGTGGCTTATCAAAAAGCAGCTACCCGCACCAAGTCGAGTTTGAGGGCAACAGCTTAGAACTTAGAACAAGTTACAGAGCTCACTCCCTGAATATCTGGCAAGCCCGCTGGAGATCTTACCAACATGGGAATTGGACTAAGAGGCTCATTCCATCAGTACACAGGCTTCTCCCAATACAGGAACTGGACTTCTGGCTCGGACAGGCTGTGACAGGCCATGGCTGCTTTCGCAAATATCTACATACCATGAAGAAATGTGACTCCCCAACATGCTCCTGCAGCAAGGCACCAGAGAGCGTTGACCACATAATACTTGTTTGTCACCGTAGTCAGGCAGCAAGACCATCAAACATCACACCAACGAATCTACCAGATGTTCATGACCCCATTCATCGAAACTCGAAAGTACCTACAACAAACAGTGAGGGAACTGTGGGCAGCCGAACAAGCTGTACAAATAAAACCTCCTCAATGCAGACTTTGAAAGGAGGCACTGGAAGCATAATCGCGAAACACTCTTTATAGTTTTCCTCCAGCAGGCCTCAATGGTCCCAGACAGGGGTGCCATGACAGGGAATGGCTCAAATTCAGTTGTCGTACTGAAGCAAATATACTTAAAAGCCTAAGGCATAGTGTATTGGCTTAAACACATTAAAAGTAGACAACCAACAAACCAAAAAAAAAAAAAAGGTGTAATTTGTATTTGTCGTTTTACCCCTAGTGTTGGCCTGAGAATATTCTCAATGCGCATAATCTGAGAATATTCGCGAATATTCGCGAATATTCTCAAACGCTTGGAGAATATTCTCTCAAAAAAATAAAAATCAGGACTTTTTTCAAAAAATTTGAAGATTTTTCTACAATTTTCCACAATTTACAAGTTTTACAACTACTTTTCTTTATAAATTTCCAATTTTCCTTAATAATTTGAAAGTTACCAAAACCTTTTCCCTATTATCTCTGAACTAAGCAATAATTTTCTAATTTTTTGAAAAGAATCTGCGGATTATGCGCAAGAATATGCGCATATTCCGCAGATTCTTTTCAAAAAATTAGGACATTTTGCTTAGTTTAGAGATAATAGGAAACTTTCCATGAAAAGGTTTCAAATTATCAAGGAAAATTGGTAATTTGTAAAGAAAAGTAGTGGTAAAACTCGTAAATTGTGGAAATTGAAGAAAAATCTTTAAATTTTTTGAAAAAAGTCATGATTTTTATTTTTTTGAGAGAATATTCTCCAAGCATTTGAGAATATTCGCGAATATTCTCAGATTATGCGCATTGAGAATATTCTCAGGCCAACACTAACTACCTACTCATTTTGCTTATTAATTCAAAATTTTGTTTAAAACGTGTTTTAAACATGTTTTAAACACTGTTTTAAACAACGAATCGATAGAACCGTTTTTAACATTTGTTTAAAACAAAAAAAAACGTTTTTTTTGTTTTTTTTTTAAAAAAAAAAACGTTTTTTATGCAACTCTGCCCAATTACACTTTGGGTTTAATCTGTTCCAATCCTCGCAATGCAAGGGATGATGATCCGCATCGTGTGTATCACTAACTGGTTCGGTTGACAATTCAGTGTAATAGCCGCAATGATCGGTAGCCTCGTTTAGTTCAGCAGCCATGGTATAGCCACTATTATTGGGGTCGGCTTTTAGGGAAGACATGGTGAGACGGTCAGCAGTCGGTAAGTAAAGACTTACATGGTGGTGCCTCCATTAAGTAAATTATTATTACACCTTAATTTACTGATGATGCCTTTTGTCGTAGATTGCATACATAAGCATGTAATCTACCAATGTAATTCCTATCTTCTGGAGCATACCTAGCGAAAATAGGTATACTCCTGGTTTCAATGCCATATGTCATTGTCATGATCTTCTGTAATTAATAGTAATTCTTATTGGTGTTAATTATAATCAGTGTAACCATACTATATTTATAATAATCGTAACATATGATCGATATGTTAAGATAAATGTAAATAGGACGAGAAAGGTTACATTTGAATAAAGTTTTGTACACAGTAAAATGTTATATGTCGTTTATTGTGTATTTCTGTGTTCGATAGACTCACTAAATGATTCACACTCATACCCACAGGGCTAGTATAGTATGTGTGTGATTTCCCCCAGTAAGGTAGTTAGTTAAGGATTCACTATCCTAGTAGTCCCATCTACCTATTACATATTGGCGGTCATTTATAATCTATCTATTACAACTTTTTAATTTAGATAACTCAAAAAAGTCAATACTTACGGTCGGAAACGTGAAATAGATGAATACTATTGGTGACATGTTATCATCTCAATACACCAAGGCACCGACCAATCGCTCAATGCGAATAATCGAAATATGTACTGTACTATACATGTAACTTTTGGGGGGGGGAAGGGGGGTGTCTCAGTATTTTTACGCACTCTGTGTATGCTAAATTTTGGTATTTATGGTGCATAACTAGTTGACAACACAATTATTCAATAGAAAACGAATTGTAATTTTGCGATATGATCTTGTTTTCCTGTAGGTAAAGGTACAGATTCGGAATTCGTTCTCCTACCGCTGCAATATTTGTGGTACAATGTTTATCAACAAACGTGATTGGACAAGACACCAGCAGCGAGAACATACGAAGCCGTTTCACTGCCGAGTCTGTGACAAACAGTTCGCCTATAAAAGTGATCTTATTAGACATGAATTGAAATATAGTAAAAAGAAACGTTACAAATGCCGAATTTGCGACGTACGATTCAAGCACAATCACGGTAAATTGGCGCACGAACGCATGCATATGGAAAAAGTTTATTTTGAGTGTTCCATATGCAGGAAAAAGCTATCCTCTAAAAGTAATCTCTTTACGCACCTGAAACTACATTCCGGTGAGAAACCGTTTTCTTGTCAAATATGTAGCAAAAGTTTTGCTAAAAAAGATCAGCTAACTCAGCACCAAAAGACGCATAGTGAAGATAAACCCTTCAAATGCCGCATATGCAACCAACAGTTCAAGTATAGTCAAAGTTGGTCAAAGCACGAACGTATCCATGCTGAAGGTCCTCGTTTTGAGTGTGCCCATTGCGGCAAGAAATTCACCTGTAAGAGCACTCTAGCGGATCACATATCATATATATGTGTACTTAAATTTCAATAATTGTACTGGCTACTACCTATCTAAATGTGTACCTACAGATTCAAAGTTTTACCTATATTTGTTTTGTGTTTTTTTTTCAATTTGAAAAAACTTGACTTCAAACATTATTGACTTCTAACTTCAGTTTATTCTTAGAGATTGGCGTGTAAATACTTTACTTATTGATACCAGACGTCTTGTGCTACAATTTATATGGGAATATGAAAAAATACAGTATGGTATGTTTAACGTTTAATTTTTTTCAAATTCTATCAATGTAATGAATTTATCGCATTCAAATTAGAGTGAATTACAGAATCTCACAACTTGATAGTCGACTCGTTTTTTTGGATTTTTGCCATCTTCTGGACAAAATAGTTGAAATGCAAAATGCCAATTTTACCCAAATTTTTCGAAGTTTACGCGTTAATTTCTATCCCCCCTTAAAGCCTACCTCCACAAATAACGAGGAAAATATTTTTTGCGACATGGCGTAACCCTCGCCTTTCTTCTTCACCTCTTCCTTCAAAAGTCATAGTTTGTTTGACTTTTAGTGAGCACCGACATGTAACCAGGATCGAAAAAATATAGGTAATAAAGGGTCAGGTATATCTAGTGAAATTTTATGGGGTCATTCCATGCTAATTTGGCGGATTTTTGCACGAGGGTGGTCTTTGATTTTTTTTCAAAATCAGATCATGTGCAGAGGTCATCAAACTATGACAATTGATGCAAACCGGACATTTTTTCGATTTTTTTTTGACGGAGCTGTGGGGCTTCAATGATTTCCAAAATGGCCGAAAATGTAAAATTTAAATGTCAGTCGCAAATTGCCCCGGTTGTAAGTACGTGGTACAGAATTTTAAACTTTTTTTCAAATTGTACTATAGTACTAACAAATGAACCTCTTGAGGTATCACACTCCGATTTGAACGGGACCGCGATTTTTGGAAAGAGCATAGTCTAAAACCCCCAAAACCAAATTTTCAGCTGCCCAAGTTCATTTTTCGATTTTTGGCGAATTTTTGAAAATTCAAAATTGACTGTTTTTGGCGATTTATGCTTTTTGTTTTAAAAGTACATACGTACTTAATCAGTAAAAATGGTCAAAATGAGTCCCAAAACTCATATTAATTACCCAAATCCAAATTTTACCGTTTCCAGCCATTCTGGAGCCTCCAGCGCGATTTTTCAATTTCTCCAGAATTTTGAATTTGCTCCAGAAGGCGTTAATATGCAGTTGGGCAGCTAAAAATCGAGTTGTGTATTCTACTCGACCTGTTTAACGAGTTTATCCACATTTGAGCCGATTTTGAGTGACACCTCAAAAGTGGTTTTTTGACCAGCTTTTTTCAAAAAAAAAAATCCAAAAAATCAAAAGATAACCGTTTGTGAGGAAATTTTTGAAATTCACGCGAATCGCTGTATTTTGTCCGTAACTAACCCCCTAAATCCAAATTTCACAAATTCCAGCAAATCTGGAGCCTCCAGCGCGATTTTTCAATTTCTCCAGAATTTTGAATTTGCACACTCGACCGGTTTAACGAATTTATCTACATTTGAACCGATTTTGGGAGTGACACCTCAAGAGTGGTTTATTTGACCAATGACCAGCTTTTTTCAAAATTAAAAAAGCCAAAAAAATCAAAAGATACCTAACTGTTTGTGAGGAAATTTTTGAAATTCACGCGAATCGCTGTATTGTTCGAAACTAATCCCCCAAATCAGAATTTTACGATTTCCAGCCATTCTGGAGCCTCCAGCACGATTTTTCAATTTCTCCAGAATTTCGAATTTGCTCCAGAAGGCTTGAATATGCAGTTGGGCAGCTAAAAATCGTGTTGTGTATTATACTCGACCTGTTCAACGAGTTTATCCACATTTGAGCCGATTTTGAGAGTGACATCTCAAGAGTGGTTTTTTGAGGTGTCACTCTCACTCCAAAACGGCTGGAAATGTTAGGATTTGCACTCCGGGGGTTAGTTCTTGAAAAAATACTTCGATTCGCGCAAATTTCAAAAATTTCCTCACAAACGGTTATCTTTTGATTTTTTGGATTTTTTAATTTTGAAAAAAGCTGAGATGTCACTTCCAAAATCGGCTCAAATGTAGATACACTCGCTAAACAGGTCGAGTATGATACAAAACTCGATTTTTAGCTGCCCAACTTCATATTCACGCCTTCTGGAGAAATTGAAAAATTGCGCTGGAGGCTCCAGAATGGCTGGGAATGGTGAAATTTGGATTTAGGTAATTAATATTAGTTTTACTTTTGAGAGTTATTTTGACCATTTTTATAGATCAAGTGCGTACTTTTCAAAAAAAAAGCATAAATCACCAAAAGGCAAAAACAGTCAATGTTGAATTTTCAAAAATTCGCCAAAAATTGAAAAATGAACTTGGGCAGCTGAAAATTTGGTTTTAGGGGTTTTAGACTAAGTATCCTCTTTCCAAAAATCGCGGTTCCGTTCAAATCGTAAACCTAAAAATCTCTCCCACAAGTCACACTCACAAGTGATTGCATTTCATTTTCAATTTCAAGTTCTCAATCTCAACTCTCAAGTTTCTTTTTACTATTTCAATAGATTTTCATTTTTATTTTTTAATTAATTTTTTTTCTCAGTTCATGTTTTCAGTGTTTTCACGTTTTTAGTTTCTCTATTCATTCGATTTTGTTTTTTAGGTAATTATGTAATTAAATTTAAATTTTTGTTTTTCTTTATTCCATGCCCGTAGCCATTTCTTGTGCAGAACCGTACCTGTAAGTGTAACCGTAACCATAACACATCGATTGCAATGTTGCCAACTGTAACACGCCAAAACATGATAATTTTCATTTTCTTAACAACAACAATCGACTGATAACAAATTTACTGATAAGTACTGATAAAAATTTATCCATAAACTAAAACCCAGCTAACTTCAAAGTTTAGTATTTTTCATGCAACAGGTACTTTTTAAACGAAGAATCCGATGAATGGTGTATTGTAATTTAGAAAGAAATGTCGCGACAAAGTAACGACGTTTGTAATGAAACCTCCTTAAATAATTTTACTAACGCACGTGTGAACAATATGGATTTATTTGATGGTTTTTCTGAAGAGAAATCCGAGCAGAGCATGCTTGGAACTTCCAGTGATCATGTTACCTCAAACCAGTTCCAAAATAATATCTTGTGTAAGATCGAAAATGATTCTTATCCGTCTGATCAAGAAAAGTAAGTCAGCTCGTTTAAGAACCATCGTCTTTCTACATTTTTCTCTAATTTGTTGTTGAAACAATATATCTTTTATTTCAATAGTGTTCCAACGTTAGAACTAAAAGTGAAACAGGAGGCACGAACTGATCAACGTTTTGTAAAAGGTCAGTACATAGATATTTAGTATTAGTTCAGAACATATCACTAGGTACTTAGAATGAGTTTTGTTCCAAAAACTGGCAATTTATGGGGTTCATGTTATTGTAGTTTTCTACCATTTTCATATTCAACTTTTGTAGTGCCGAACATAATCTAATAATCCTGAAGTTTTTTTTTTAAATTTTTTTATTTACTTACATAATCATTAATTGTTGGGATTGGAGAAGTAAACAACTGTAAACTATGTTTTTCAGATGAGCTCCTACAATCTGCCGAACACGTTAAAGCCGAAGATGTTTACACTACGGATTCGAGTATGCCTTCCGTAGAAATATCGATCGACAACCCTGAGATTAAGATAGAAGTAAAATCAGAACCATTTACCGAAGAAGGTTGGTAATTACGTTAGTTTGTGGAAAATGTGAGGGACATCCTAAGGGATACTTTAAAGCAAAATTGCCAACTAAAAGTATGTATTTCTGGATTTTCAGTTATGCTCGATGAACCAGCCGAAATGATTGCCGAAGATAATCACTTTGTAAATTCGACAATTTCTCCCCAAGAAATATCTACCGACCTTCTTCATAGTGCGAAGGCAAACCTTAAACAATTTTCCATAAGAGGTGAGTAAGAAATCATATGTAAGGTGCACCGGGGCAAGTCAGAACGATTTTTCGCAATTTCAACTTTGACCAGCTGTTACTCCCCTTCTAATGAACCAATATGGATCAAATTTATTATGTAGGTTTCCATAAGGGTTCTTAACCTATGGTGAAAATTTGAGCGTGATTGACGCAGTAGATTTCGGTCAGTGGAATAAAATGTAAACTGTTCTGACTTACCCAATACCACCTATAGTAAAAGGCCTGAGCGCTGTTTTGTGACGTCATCGCTACTTGGTAGTACTTACGTATCTAACATATCATAATACACTATAGAATTGAATGAAAAATGCACTCAAACGAATTAAATCCTGCGAAAATTTTATTTTTCATATTTTATCTACATGAATAATGAATTTATGATCATGTAGGAATGATTTTAATGAAAAATAATGAAGAAATTAGGTTATAAACAACACTGTTTTTCAACATTAAAGATGAAAGTTATACATAAACTTGACAAAATTATACCTTTTGGCGGATAATACAACACTCACTGGTGAAATATAATTAAATAATCGTCGAATCTTGTCAAAATCCCACTAAAATCATCTAATTGGTTTGAGATGTTGATGGTTTCTTGATTCTTGATTAGATAACCTTATCCATCCATTGTAGTTGGATGGTTGTATTCACAATGCAGATTTAAAACGCATTTTAGATTATATGGTTCACTATTCATTTCACTGCGATGTTATTCCAGTAAAACACAGGCACTAGTACACATCAGTTTTCATTTTTATTCACTTCACAAGATATCTACACATCCGAATCACACAATGTCACAACACAAACAGATCGCGAAAAATTCACTTTTGTACAAAAATAAAGTAATCCAACACCACCAGTAGTTGAAAACAACAATATCTCATCACTACACCACATTTTAGAACGAATATTAATTAAAATGTCATCATTTTAATAACGTTTTTAACGAAAGTTTTACTCTATTTCACGAACTCGCCATTTAAATGTACGTTAAAATTCAAATGGTAAACACAATCGAGCCATCTACTAGTGGTGACGTCAGAAGGTGATAACGATTCAGCGCTCAGGCCTTTTACTATAGGTGGTATTGACTTACCCCAATTGGGGGAAGTCAGAAGGGGCTAAACTTTGCAGAGGTGTAGATCACAAATGGAGCGTCCTAGAAAAATTGCATAACACCAAAATTGTAGAGAATTTAATTCTCTTTGAGATCACTCTCATCAGATTTTCACTAGGACGCACGGTTCGTCCACTATATGCGAAAAACTAAGAAATAGAAAGTCTGTATTTTAGAACAAATTCAAAACAAGTTCAAAACAACAACAAAATACAATTGAACCAAAGACATCTAAAATGAAACTGAATCGCGAAAATTTTTATGCCGTGATGAAGTAGGGGTAGTACCCTCAAGTCACCTTTAGTGGCACTTCGCCAGATATAAACCTCTAGGCGCTAGAGCGAGTTTTCTAACTTACCCCGAATTCCAACTTCCCCCGGTGCACCTTATGTATTTTAGAATTATTATGCTGTCTGTCATGAGAAGAAACACTGTTGGGCTTATACGTGAATTTTTTTCAGTAGTGGACGCAGACACTTGCAGAAATGTGACTAAAAATAATCGTTACTCTTTGACTACGTCTTCTGCAGAAAATTCGAATAGCAGACGTTGCAGTACAGAGGATCCACTTGAGCAACATTTTGAAGAAGGTGAGTGTAAAGTAAGAGTACATCGGGTGATTTCATTTTTTTTTAAATTTAATTTTTCGGTACCTTTTTTATTTTTTGAATTTGACTACTCACCTGCTGTGTATGAGAGTACGAATATTTTTAGATTGAGAGGTAAAAAAAATTCTATAAAAAATGAATGATTTTTTTCATTTCTCCAAAGAAGATGTACCATTAGTTACCTTCCCAATTTTTAATTCCATTTTTTATTTTTCAGTTACACCTTTGAAACGGGAATATTCTGACGAAGATAGTCAATCTCCGAATTCTACCATTCCTTCCTCAAAAAAGTCGTTAGAGAGTCGTTATAACGCAGAGGCGCAACCAGGATACTCAAAAGATCAAGAAAACGCCGATCAAGGTCGGATTACTCGATCTGCAAAACAGAAAAAACATCTCTCAACTGTAAAAAGGCCAACGCGAAACTCCGGCAATGGTTCAAACAAGGTTGGTACATTTATATACTTACCATATTATTAGGGTAGATGCTGAAAAAAATATGTAAGAGGATTTCGATCAAAATTAGGAAAGGCGTGTATTTGAAGTTGAAAGTTGCTCGAAAAAAATTTAGTTCTGAAGGTGTTCCTAAAGGAGAGATGTATGGATTCTCGAAAAGGGGACGTGACCTCGATTTTTTTCGCTGTAGCTCCTACCAATCTTTTTTAGAAAAACGGCCCAGTTACAAAAGTACCTATACCTAAAGATGGCTTAGTTTTGTATTAGTCAAGATTCCGCATAAATCTACATATTATAAGCCATTCCCATTAAATATTCCAGACCACTTTTAGAGTCCTAATGAGGGATTGGAATTGGAAATTCACAAATCTTGTATTTTGAATGAGTTCCTGTTCCTGTTTTGAAAATTTTTTCTTTTAAAATATTTCACATTATAGTTGAGTCATTTTCAAGCTACCTAACAAGTAAGTCAATATTTCGAAACGCAGTGATGCCAATTTTTGGTCATTGTTGCTTGTATATTTGTATACATATAATTTCTGAAAACCAAAAAAATTTTGAATGTGAGAAGTCGATAGTTAGTTGGGTATTAGCAGTGTTAGGTACTTATTCTATCTATTGGAGAATAGACTACTTTCTAATTTTCAGCTGCTCAGTAGAACCCTGTATCTAGCAAAAAAAAAATGAAACCCCTCCCCCAGGGTTGTTATACTGTACCACAGTATGTACCGCAGTAACCTGGTATACCAAAAAAAAATTGTGGTACTGGAATTGGTACATGGTATAGGTAAAATTTAATTGTGGTATTGGGATCAGTATATGGTATTGGTATTGTTGAATTGTGGTATTTGGGATTGGTATTGGTATTGGTACCCTCATTATAGAACTTGGTACATGGTATTGGTATCCCGGGAAGATGAACCATTTTTTTACTGGTATCTCCTTCACTATCCCTCCTCGATTATAGATAGTGTAGTTCTACATCATGAAAATTGCATGAGCAGAAGTTGTTGTTTCCAATCATCATATTTCATGATGTTGGACTACACTATCTATGATCGAGGAGGGATAGTGACGTCTTCATGAATGCTTCAACATTATGAAATGCCAGAGACAGCTGCAATTTGACAGTGTAAAGCTTTTCAAAGTGGTAGATAAGCCTATTTCGATATTTCTGCAGAAAAACAATTGTACCACTAACCTTTGCGGGATGTAACTATTTGTTGACAAATATCAAGAAAGAATATCAACTTCAGCAGAAATTTCTCAAAACTTTCAAAAGCTCAGAGTTGTGGTTGAACAGCAGTTGAAAGCTTTTTACTGGATCTCAAATCCCCTGAATCCAGTAGTCATAAGCTAGACACAATCTCATGATTGTGAACGACGACTTCTGCTCATGCAATTTTCATGATGTAGAACTACAATATCTATGATCGAGGAGGGATAGTGACCTCTTCATGAATGCTTGAACATTATGAAATGCCAGGGAGTGCTGCAATTTGACTGTGTAAAGCTTTTCAAAGTGGTAGATAGACCTATTTCGATATTTCTGCAGAAAAACAATCGTACTGCTAACCTTTGTAGGATGTAACTATTTGGTGACAAATATCGAGAAAGAATATCCACGGAGTGATAAACAGATTTGAAGGGTGGATTGTAGATTTTCTGAACTTATGTGCCATTAAGAGCATTTGTGTTCCTTTCAATTCTTGTTTCTGTCATTTCAAGCCTACTTGAGAATATTTCCCATATGAAGAGTCCAGGGAAAGAACCAGGTAAGTCACTTTTTTTCAAAAATGAGTTTAGGGTTGAATTAAATTCACACTGAGGAGTAGAAAAATGTAGTCCATTTACATTTTGAAAAAAGTCGATTTTTCGTGGTTAAAATGGCCTTTAAAAAAAAGAGGAGAAGAGAAAAATGAGCCGAGACGAAATGTGAGGCGACAGGAAGAAAATTTCAACATCGTCAACTATTTAGAACACAAAAATTTTTCATTATGTCATCATAATAATCGATTTTCATCGAATTCAAGTTGTTGCGAAACACTGATTTTTCGATTTTTTGCTTGAGTTTTTCACGAAAACAGTGACTTTTCAAGTCGTGACTGGCTCATCTCTTCATTTTTTTCCTACAATGCCTCAAGTTGTGTTTGTGGGATGTTGTGTGATGTATTTAAAGTCATTACCTTGATGAAATTCAAATTCGCTACAAAATTGGAGCCTTCTGATACTTCAAAACGCCGTAACTCAGAAGTTTGAAAAAGTGACTTACCTGGTTCTTTCCCTGGACTCTTCATATTATGTACTCTGCGTATGCATGCTCTGTTTTTTTGGGTTTTTATCGAGACAAGTGTATCAAATTTTCAAAAAATCGCTCTGGTCCACCCTGCACACACCTTTCATGATTTCATTTTGTGAAAGCTCTACCATCAATATGCTCATCCAAAAATGGGACATGGGTCCCTGTATTTTATCCCAACCAATCAGGTTTTTGCTTCCTCGATTTTTGACAATAATCAAATAAATAAGTCTATCATTATCGAGGTGGCTTCAAGGGGCTGAGGGGTGAACTGTGAGTAAAAGTGATACTTGTGATGATCTTATTCAGGAAATTGAAACCATTTTTTCATAACATCTCAGGATTTGCTTGGGTGTTTAAGGGTTAAGTATTTATGTGGCATAATTAGTGGCAACACAATGATTCAAAAGAATAGGACGTGTCATTTTCGATATGATCTTTTTTTCCTGTAGGTGACTGTAGAGATGCGGGATTCATCGAAACCATTCCACTGCCAAGTGTGTAACAAACAGTTTGCTTATAAAAGATCTTTAAGTGCACATGGATTGGTACATAGTGAAGAGAAACCCTACAAATGCAGAACTTGCGGCACACGATTCAAGAACTACCAGAATAAATTGAGTCACGAACAACGCATGCATGTGGAAAAAGCTTGTTTTGAATGCGCTGTTTGCGGAAAAAAGTACTCTTATAAAGAGTCCCTCTTTACACACCTGAAACTACATTCCACGCCATTTTCTTGTCAAATATGTAGCAAAAGTTTTGCTCGAAAAGATCATCTTAGACAGCACCAACGGATGCATAGTGAAGAGAAATGCTACAAATGCGGCATTTGTGACGCACGATACAAGCACAATCGCCATAAAGTGAGGCACGAACGCACGCATGATGGACCTTGTTTCGAGTGCGCTGATTGCGGAAAAAAGTTTTCCTGTAAAGATAATCTCACTAAACATGTAAAAGTACATTTCGGTGTCAAGCCGTTTTCTTGCCAAAAGTGCGGTAAAAAATTTACACGAAAAGGCAGTCTTACTCAGCACCAACGGACACATACCAAAGAGAAACCCCTCAAATGCCGCATATGCAACCAAAAATTCAGTCACCAAGGGGAGAAAGCAAGACATGAACGTTTTCATCGTTTTGAGTGTGCCCATTGTGGCCGCAAATTCTGCTATAAGAAGTCCCTAGCCAACCACATATCATCAAAATGTACTTGAATATCAATAATTGAGTGCTTATCTCAATGTGTAAAATTGAAATTTGTTTTTTTTTCTATGTGACAAAAACTTGACTTGATACTTGACCGATTTCTTAAATTCAGTTTATTCTTAGAGATTGGCGTGTAAATGTCTCACTTATTGATATCCGACTTGTGCTTCAATTTTCGTATGGAAAAAAATACACAATGGTATTTTATGGTTGTTTTTTTTCAAATTCTTTCGATTAATGAAGTCATTACTCATTAAAATAAAATCAGAGTGAATTAAAGAAACTCTCAACTCTATAGTCGATTTATTGTTTTGAATTTTCGCAAACTTCACGATTTTTTTTTTTGAAAAGTGCAGAGTTTGACTGTGGGAGCATGAAATATTTCACATCAGTCAAGAGCCAACATACCGAATTACCGAATATGCCAATTTTTGGCCATTTATGCTAATTTCTGAAAACAGAAAAATTTTTAATTTGATAAGTATTAATTTTTAAAATTGGTAATATTTGCCAAAAAAATTGGCTCCACTGTGTTTCGAAATAGCAATCCCGCGTATGACAATAGGAAAAATTGCAAACCCCCTCCCCTCCATTGATCCATTGCAACAACTTTTTTCTTGAAAGCGATTATCCTAAGGAACAAAGGAGGAGTATCTATATAAGGCCATTTTTTGGCCCCAGACAGTTATCGACTGAACCACTCTTAAAATGTTGTAACAAATGCCCAAAATACAAATCCGTGGTTAGTTAACCCAAAATGGCCAATTTTTGGGCTCCAGGGGTCCCCAAAGTTGCGAATAAAAAAATAACTTTTCGAACCACTGAGTATTATTTTCAAAAACTTTTTTAGCGTAAAATATCTGTTTGAACCCGTTAAACATTATACGAGACAATTTTTATATTTTCGACCCTCGGGGGCAAAACTGAGGGGGTTTTGATTTTTGGAAAATTTTGGAACCACCATTTTGAACTTAATCCTTTTAACCCCGCTAAAAAGCTTTTTACTGTTTATTAGTATCTGAAAGACCTCCATCCTACTAAATTTTGAGCTCAATAAAATTTTGCGCTGGTACTCAAAAATTCAATTTTTCTATTTTTCGTAATTCGGATATTTTGGGAACCCCTGGGAAACTGGGAACCTGCGATTTGCGCCAAACGTACCGTTTTGAGGCATATATTCAATTATCTAGATGAAAAAGTTCAATTTAAGCTCCCTGTCTATTCGTAATTTTGAACCCTTTTTTTAGGGCCCCCCCACTTTGGGCACACCTGAAAAAGGCGTTTATGCATATTTTTTCAAATAAATTGAAGAATTTACATTTCAAACACCCTAGCAAGTGTTCGATAATTTTTCATTTGATTTTTCCGGTAACTTTCAAAATTGAGCTATTTTGGGTCAAATTCTGGCATTTTTACTTCGTTGAAATCGTGAAAACGTGATTTTAACGTTTTTCCGGATAGTAAAATCTCAGAATTTGACCCAAAGTAGCTCCATTTTGGAAGTTACCGGAAAAATCAAATGAAAAATAATTGAACACTTGCTAGGGTGTTTCAAATGTAAATTCTTCAATTTATTTGAAAAAATAATGCATAAACGCCTTTGGTAGGGATGTCCAAAGTGGGGGTAGGTTCTAAAAAGAGGCTTCAAAATTATGAAGGGAGCGAATCGCAGGTTTCTAGTTTTCCAGGGGTTCCCAAGATATGGAAATTACGAAAAATTGGAAAAAAAATTTCCAAAGTGGGGGGCTCTAAAAAAAAGGTTCAAAAACGAATATACAGGGAGCTTAACTGAACTTTTTCACGTAGATAATTGAATATATGCCTCAAAACGGTACGTTTGGCGCAAATCGCAGGTTCCCAGTTTCCCAGGGGTTCCCAAAATATCCGAATTACGAAAAATAGAAAAATTGAATTTTTGAGTACATGGCCTTATCGATACTCCTCCTTTAATGCATTTGCTTTTCAACATAGGACTGGACAATATGAAATGAATGCGTACGTCGCGTGTGGTGGAATTTCGTCATTCCATGCCGAATCGGCAGATTTTTGTTTTTGCACAGGAGTCTTCGATTTTTTTTCAAAATCAGATCATTTCGCACCTCGGGAGTAATAAGGTTTCATCTCAAAAAAGTGAAATTTTACAGGAGAGGGATTTTCTTTTTTTTTTTAAACTTGATTAATTATTTTTATCAACTTATAATTAATTGTGAGGAATGAATAGCACCTCATTTTAAAGATCTGGTATCCTACCTTCATTTAGCATAAGAACACTTTGAAAAATAAAATCTTAAAGAGAAAATATTTCAATGTTTGGAAAACATTTTGAGTTATACCCTTTCATTAAAGTTGATGTGGAGGCGAAAGAAAGCGTCCAAAAAAAATTTCATGATAACAAAGTTGTAGAGAATTAAATTTACAATCGACGTAATGTCGTTAGTTTTTTTCTAGAGTGCTTAGTTTTTGAGTTTTTCTCAAAAAACTAAAATTTCATGATATTGTAGGAAATCTCCAAACAAACCGGAGAATCGCTTACTCCAAAAATACGAACATCGAAGAATTAAATAACTTTATTCTTGAAAAACAAAAATGTCGACCGAAGAGGTCAACGAACTATTTTGTAAATAAAAACGGAGAGCGTAAAGCTCTTAACTACGTACTCGTATTACGATTAATGACGCGAATGAACGCAAAAACAAAACAAAACTACTGGAAAAACGTTTAAAAATATCAAAAAATTAATAGCCAACTATTTTCTATTTCATTCTTATAACGCCTGTCGAATTGGCGCAGCCATTAATTTCTTCTTACACAAAACAAATTTTAACTAAATTTTGCTCAAAAATAAAAGTGAAACTTTCATTTTTTCAACAGATATGTACAAATTCATTTTTCTGAAAAGTGATCAATTTTTTAAAAAAATTTCCATTTGGTACAAACCAATAAAAAATGCACTCCTTGTGACTATTTCAAACTGACAAACATTCAAAACAATCATTACTGTTTGTTAACACTTTGTATGTACGAAATTTGCTAAAAATGTGGAATTTTTTGAGATGTACCTTTATAACTCCAAACAACTTGCAATGTTGTTGGGATTTTGAGTTAGGCCATTTGGGGTTTTTACAAGATCTAGATAATGTACCCAACTCAAAGTGTTATTTTTGGTTGAGGGGGGGGGGGGTCATACAAACCCCAAAAATGCGAAAAACCTCAAAATCAATTTTTTTTAGATGTAACCTTATTACTCCCGAGGTGCGATATGTAAGCTAGAGGTCATCAAATGATGACGAATGACGCAAACCGGACATTTTTTCATTTTTTTTGGCGGATCTGTGGGATTTTAAAGTTCTCCAAAATGGTCGAAATTGAAAATTTTCAGTTGCAAATTGCTCCTGTTGTAGGTATGTAGTATAGAATTTTGAACTTTTTTTTCAAATTATAGTACATATGTACTTTGAGACAAAGGTAGAACTAGTATACTATTACGACATGGTTTACGTTACAATGAAGTCCCTATAGCACACTCAGAGACTGTTGCAGTAAAAACAAACAACCAACTCATTGTTAGTATATATAGTCCTCCAAAAGGTGATCTAGAAGGTTGTCTTGAAGCAACTTCACTGGTTATAGCTGCCAACAACTTACCAGCTGTTATAGCTGGTGACCTGAATGCCCGCACAGCAAGTATACAGGGCCAGATTACCAACCCAAGAGGACGTATTCTTGAACAATTTGTGGATGATAACCTTCTCACCATTCATAATTCAGAAACCCCAACAAGAATATGTCAAATACAAGGGACATACTTTTACACAATATTGGATTATTCAATTTCAACAGACAACCAAGTAGAAAACTGGGAAGTACAACTGGAAGACTTCCTCTCAGACCACCGGTTAATCACGTACAATATCACCACCATCAACCCTATCCCACAAAAGCCTATCCGTTACAAGATAGATCACAAAGCTCTACTCAACATCTTAAGGAACAGCAAACCACCAGACCTTCCTGAGAATCCCACTATAGAAGAAATAGATCAACACTGCAGATTATTATCAGAATTCCTGTATGATTGTACATATGAGAGTCTCCACTCCAATACAAGACAGATGTGTCATCAATTGGTGGACCACTGAACTTGAAAAACTCAAAAAGGCTTATAACAAGGCTTCTAACTATGCCAGAAGAAGCAATCTGACCCCATTGGAGGCAGTAGTGGCTAATGAACTAAGAAAATCGATTAGAAGAATCTATCGTAACTCCATAGCAGTGGAAAAAGAGCGAGCATGGAGATTCTTCTGCTCAAATGAGAAGTTATGGGGTAGAACATACAACCTGTTGGTTAAAAATAAAAAGTCCAGATTAGCAATGCCTGAGTCCATCTATGAAAGACGAGAAGAACTATTAACAAGCAAGTTTCCAGATGATCTGCTGCCAGATCCATTGCAGGACTTACACCTTCAATTCTTCAACGAATGCCCTATTCCTCCAATCAGTGCTTCTGAAGTCGCCAATGTTCTGAAATCCACTAGCAACAAAAGTGCACCAGGTCCAGACAAAGTTGGATATAAAACACTGAAAGCATTCAACAGGACCCATCCAAACTCCATGATACAGCTATTCAACAGTTGCCTACAGTCCAGCTACTTCCCAGCCTTTTGGAAAATTGGCAAAGTAGTTTTCATCCCAAAACCTGGCAAAGATCTTGACACATTTGATGGATATAGACCACTGACTTTACTGCCAACAATGGGCAAAGTATTTGAACGTTGTATTAAAAAACAGCTGCAACAATACATGGAAGAATACTCTCCACTACATCCTCTCCAATTTGGCTTTCGTAAAGGTAAATCAGCTGAGGAAGCCATCCACTCAGTAATGGATGCTGCAAGGAATCCCCCTACTGGCAATTCACTAATAGCCATGATATCCTTAGATATTAAAGGAGCTTTTGATCATGCCAGATGGCGGGACATTCTCCAAGTTCTTGACTGAAGAAATGTTCCTGCGTACATAATCAGAATCCTGAAGTCATATTTTGACGAACGATGGGTAGAATATGAGGCAACACGTAAGAAGATCACTCGAGGTTGCCGTCAGGGTTCTTCCATAGGCCCAGAATTATGGGATGATGATTACGATGACATTTTGTACCTCTACCAAGAACAGGAAGATGTATTCATTCAATGCTTCGCGGATGATACATTTCTAATGGTCTTTGCCAATACAGTCCAATTCCTACTACAGAGAGTTCAACAAGTCACACAAAACGCTCGAGAATGGTTGGATTCACGAGGGTTGATACTCAGTGTTGGGAAAACACAATGTATGGTAGTGGATTCAAGAAGCAACCTTCAAAAACAGATTGACCAATTATCTGATCACCTAGTTATTGACAATGAACAGGTTCCAATAACAGGAAACATCAAATACCTTGGTGTAATAATAAACAGCACGCTCACATGGGAGGATCATATCAATTACACCATTGAACGATCAACAAGGTATCTCCCTCTGATGGAAACTATTTGCCGAAATCTATATGGATACTCCTCATGGGCCAGGAGAATCATGTACTACTGTACTGTAGTCACAACACTGTTGTATTGTTCAAGCCTGTTTTACCAGGAACTACGAGACACACAACATATCAGATCACTGCAAAAAATAAGAAGAAGAATTGCTACCAACATTGGCAGGTTGTACCGTACAACTGGAGTAGAATCTGCTGGTGTGATATCAGGATTCCCTCCTATAGATCTTATTATAATCGAACGCAGCATTCTGTGGCTTATCAAAAAGCAGCTACCAGTACCAGATTACTATGGATACCCTCACCAAGTTGAGTTTGAGGGCAACAGCTTAGAACTTAGAACAAGTTACAGAGCTCACTCCCTGAATATCTGGCAAGCCCGCTGGAGATCTTACCAACATGGGAATTGGACTAAGAGGCTCATTCCATCAGTACACAGGCTTCTCCCAATACAGGAACTGGACTTCTGGCTCGGACAAGCTTTGACAGGCCATGGCTGCTTTCGCAAATATCTGCATACCATGAAGAAATGTGACTCCCCAACATGCTCCTGCGGCAAGGCACCAGAGAGCGTTGACCACGTAATACTAGCTTGTCACCGTAGTCAGGCAGCAAGACCATCAAACATCACGCCAACGAATCTACCAGATGTTCATGACCCCATTCATCGAAAGTACCTACGACAAACAGTGAGGGAACTGTGGGCAGCCGAACAAGCTCGACAAATGAAACCTCCTCAATGCCGACTTTGAAAGGAGGCACTGGAAGCATAATCGCGAAACACTCTTTATAGTTTTCCTCCAGCAGGCCTCAATGGTCCCAGACAGGGGTGCCATGACAGGGAATGGCTCAAATTCAGTTGTCGTAGTGAAGCAAATATACTTAAAAGCCTAAGGCATAGTGTATTGGCTTAAACACATTACAAGTAGACAACCAACAAACCAAAAAAAAAAAAAAAAAAAAAAGTATGTACTTTGAGAGGATAATTGACGAAAGATGTCAAAATCAGTGTTTCCACTTTCAATGACCTAAAAAACTGATTTAAAAATATAACCACGATTTCCGCCAGTAAAAATTCTGAAAAATTCTCAGTTTTACTCCTTTATTATGTAAATTAACATATGTAGTTAGGTACCAAAAAATTGGACTGGCATTTTTTTAGGCAGATTTTTGTAAAAAATGATGGCTATTGCGATAGGCCCGACTTTGGAAAGAAAGGTCTAGGGTCAAAAATTTTGATACTTACTTCTCGACGTTTTGAGCTCAAGATTCCCGGTGTGTCAGTTTTTATATACATAATACATACGTTTCAGTAGGGTAACACACTTATCCATAAGAAAAGCACGTGTCGTTTGCTATATGATTTTCTTTTCCTTTAGGTAAAGGTACAAATGCGGGATTCATTGCCTTACTGTTGCGATATTTGTGGTACAAAGTTTTCCTATAAACGTGATTGGGCAAGACATCAGGAAGAACATATGAAGCCGTTTCACTGCCAAGTTTGTGACAAACCGTTTGTTTATGAGGAAGATTTATTTGCACATGGATTGGCACATGATGAAGAGCAAGACTACAAATGCCGCAGTTGTGACGCACGATTCATGGACAATCGTAGTAGATTGGAGCACGAACGCGTGCATGCAAAACGAGATTGTTTCGAGTGCCCTGATTGCGGAAAAAAGTTTTCCCATAAACAATCTGTCATGACACACCAGAGACTACATTCCGGTGTAAAACCATTTTCTTGTAAAACTTGTGGCAAACGTTTTACTCAACATCATCATCTTACAGATCACCAACGCACGCATAGCAAAGAGAAACCCTTCCAATGCCGCATATGCAACCAACGATTCACTCAGAAAGGGAATAGGGCACAGCACGAACGTTTCCATGTAGAGGGCCCTCGTTTTGAGTGTGCCCATTGCGGCAACAAATTCCGCAGTAAGATCGCCTTAGCCAATCACATATCATCCAAATGTTCTTAAATTTCAATGATTGACTGCGTATCTGAGTGTGTACACATTCAAATTTGTGTTTTTTTTATCAACGTGAAAAAAACTTGACTTGATGAGCGATTTCTTAAATTCAATGTATTCGTAGAGATTGGCGCGTAAATGCCTAACTTACATTTATAGGAAAAAATACACGATGGTAGTTGTTTATGTTTGCTGTTTTTTTTTCTTTTTCAAAGTGTATCGATTAATGAAGTTACCAATAGCAAATCAGAATGAGTTACAGAATCTCTCAATTCGATAGTCGATTGATTTCCCTTCACTCGATGAAAAATTAACTCGTCACAAAAAATTCAAAAAATAAACAAATTTTAATTTTTTTGCTGTAAGTGATTTTTATCAATTTTTTCATGAAATACGTCAGAAAGAGGTTAAAATAAAACAACTGAATAGATTTAAACTTTTTTTGATGTTTGGAATTGAAAATAGAATTTTTTCGAATTTTGATTATCTTGTGATGAGTTCATTTTATCGAGTGAAAGGGGGTTTTCAACTTTTTCAACAGATACGTAAAAATAGGGGTCAAATTGAAATTGGTCAACTTTACCAATCAGAACTTTTTTTCATGTTTTAAATTTAGAAAATCGCATTTTTTCGCAAACTTTAAATTTTTTAAAATTGACTTTGAGACAAGTTACCATTCCAATTTTTTAATATGTTGTTCAGCATGAACAGTTGTCCATAATATATTTTTTTCAGAATTTTTGAGAGTCGAAACGATATGAAAACCACGTTTTGAAACTTTTTGAGCTAATTTTTTGTACGAAAAAAAGTGGCAACACTGATTTTTATGATATCCCCAAAAAGCTTTTCAAAACCCCTAACTGTGGGAAAAAGTTCCATTTTGGTACGTATCGCGGTTATCGAGTAACCCACTGCAGAAATGGATGAGGTTCGCTGAAAACTTTGACAGTTTGACACCCCCTGGCTGCCATTAAAAATGGGCTAGAGGGCTGCGATTTGCGCCATTGGTCATCCCTTCGGAAGGTCTTTCCACAGGAAAAATTTCAAAAAAATCGCCGAACCCATCTACCACCTTCTTGGTCCAATTGACGTGGAATGACCCATGATGGTACTCCATGTTAGCTGTTTTTTCCCCTTTTTCAAAGTGTATCGATTAATGAAGTTACCCAATGCAAATCAGAGTGAATTACAGAATTTCTGAATGCGATTGATTAGTTTGAATTTTTGCAATCTTCGCATAAAATATCGGGTTTCATAATTTGTCTGACTTTTTTAGTAAGCAGCGACATTTATTAATAACATCGAAAAATACAAGTTATAGAGTGGTATTAAATTTAATTATAGGTGATTGTAAAATGCTCTTTTTCTTAGTCAAGCCCATGACAATAGGAATAATTTCATCCAAGCCCCTACCACTCTGTTTTTCTGGGAAAAGTACTTTCTTCAAAGGGGCATTGTAGGGAAGTTTTAAAGCGAACTTGCCCCCCTCCCCCCAAAAAAGTTTTCCTAATAACAGAATGGCGCCCATTTTAGGGGGGGGGGTTATGGGGGAAAGAAATTTTCAAATTAAGAAAAAGGAGGTCAAAAATTATTATTATTATTTTTTTTGATAAATGACATTATATTTCGAAATATCACTCTAATTTACATCACTGTACATACTTAATTGGACTACAAACATTTATGATTTCAAAAATTGCCTAGAAATCCTAATTTTGGATCTTTCTGTCTGCATTATTTCGCACCTTGGGAGTAATAAGGTTACTTCTCAAAAAAGTGACATTTTACAGAAGACTGATTTTCTTTTTTTAAAGGAATGAATAGCACCTCATTTTAATGATCTGGTATCGTACCATCATTTAGCATAAGAACACTTTGAAAAATAAAATCTTAAAGAGGAAATACTGTATTTCAATGTTTGGAAAACATTTTGAGTTATAACCTTTAATTAAAGTTGATTTGGAGGCGAAAGGAAGCGTCCAAAAAAAATTTCATGCCAACAAAGTTGTAGAGAATTAAATTTCCAATCGGCGTATGTCGTTAGTTTTTTTCTATAGTGCTCAGTTTTTGAGTTTTTCTCAAAAAACTAAAATTTCATTATATTGTGCAAATTCATTTTTCTGAAAAGTGATCAATTTAAAAAAAATTTTCCATTTGGTACAAACCAATAAAAAATGCTCTCGTTGTGACTATTTCTAACTGACAAACATTCAAAACAATCAAAACTGTTTGTTAACACTTTGCATGTACGAAATTTGCTCAAAAAAGGTGGAGTTTTTTGAGATGTACCCTTATAACTCCAAACAACTTGCAATGTTGTTGGGATTTTGAGTTAGGCCATTTGCGTTTTTTACAAGATCTAGATAATGTACCCAACTCAAAGTGTTATTTTTGGTTGAGGGGGGTCATACAAGCCCCAAAAATGCAAAAACATAAAAATCATTTTTTTTTCGAGATGTAGGTAACCTTATTACTCCCAAGGTGCAAAATAGAGTTGGAAAGCCGAAATTTACTCTGCACATTGCGTGCTATAAAGTTAATTCGGGCAGATTTTGTGGTATTTTTTGAAAAACAGAAGATACTAAAAGCCTTTGGCGGCTACAAAACGGATTGAAACTGCCTGCAATACATCTCAAAATTAATGTAAAAAATAGGCTGGAAACTGAATTTCATCTTTCTACCTCAAACGGAGGCGGAAGGGTAATTTATTGAAGTGCAGATTGAATTATGGATTTCCAGCTGTTTTGACGAAATTTTCTGGAAATTTCGAGCATTTAAAAATCTGCTCAAGCCTCTAGTCGTTTCCAATAATTCACTGGAGGCTTCAAAATGACTTGTAATCTACCTGCAGTCGACTTCATATCGTGTTGAAATTAGTTTACAGAATGAATTTCTGTTTTACAACTTCATTTGATGAGATTTTGTCGAAATATCAAGTTTCAAAAATCTGCTGGAGACTCCAGAATTGCCCAACAGGGTGGTTTCAAACCGTTTTCAACCGATTAGACTGGTCGAAAATGGGATGTATCCCAAATTTCAACTTTCTAGGTCAATATGATTTTTTTCTCATTTTTGGCTTAAATTTGATTTTTTTAAATTCGCCAACAAATCGAGAAAAGCAATTGATTGAACACTTGAAGTTTTTCTGATGATAAATTTTTCAATGCTCTTTCTATCTATAGCTTTGTCCAGTTCAAAAAATGTTGTGGGAATCTTATTTTGGAATTTGGAAAGCAAAATCTGGGTTTTGGTTGACCTGTGAATCGAAATGACCGTCATTTTGGTAGTGAGGCCAAATTTTTTTTTTTGCAATTTTGCTTCAAAAGGTTTCCTAAGATGATGTAGATATACAGAAATAGGTAGAAAAATAACCAATATGACGCTACCACACAATTTACTTTTTCATGAAATGAACATTTTTTCGAGTGTGTAAAATATGTTTTTCCCTCGTAAATTGTCATCACCCTAATCCAACAACCAATTATGAGCTAGCATTACTGTTATTCACTGGTGACTGTGTTATCAAACTAAATATTAAACATAACACTTTTTTGGGTGTACATACTCTGTATTAATGGGCATTTTGTATGTTTTAATTTGGGTATTTATAGGGCATAACTAGTTGGCAACTCAATTATTTAGAAGAAAAGAACGTCTCATTTGCGATATGATCTTTTTTTCCTGTAGGTGAAGGTACAGATGCGAGATTCATTACCTTACTGCTGCGATATTTGTAGTAAGAAGTTTTCCAGCAAACGTGATTGGACGAGACACCAGCGTCAACATACGAAGCCCTTTCACTGCCAAGTCTGTGACAAACGGTTCGCTTATAAGTTCCGTCTTATTACACATGGATTGACACATAGTGAAAAGAAACGTTTTAAATGCAGCATTTGTGACGCACAATTCAAGCAAAATACGCATAAAGTGAAGCACGAACGGGTGCATAAGGAAGGAGCTTGTTTTGAGTGCACTGTTTGTGGAAAAATGTTTTCCTATAAACATGCTCTCATTACACACCTGAGAGTACATTCCGGTGTGAAACCATTTTCTTGCCAAACTTGTAGCAAAAGTTTTACTCGAAAAGATCATCTTATTAGGCACCAATGGACGCATAGTGAAGAGAAACCCTTCAAATGCCGCATATGCAACCAACAATTCCGTCAGCAAGAATATAAGAATATGCACGAACGTTTCCATGTGGAGGGCCCTCGTTTTGAGTGTGCCCATTGCGGCAAGAAATACCGCTATAAGCGCGACCTAGCCAAACACATATCATCTAAATGTACTTGAATTTCAGTAATTGACTACCTATCCAAATGTGTAATACAGATTCAAAGTTTTTTCTTTGTTATGTTTTTTTTTTCAATGAGGAATAAACTTGACTTGTAACTTGACCGATTTCTTAAATTTATGTTTATTCTTAGAGATAGGCGCGTAAATGCCTTATTGACATCCGACTTGTGTTACAACTGACATTTATGGGTAAAAATACACGATGGTATTTTATGTTTGGCGTTTTTTTTCTTTTTTCAAAATCTAAAAATCGATTAATGAAATCATCAAAATCCAATCAGAGTTGATCAAGGAATCTCTCAACTCTGTAGTCGATCTGTTTTTTTGAATTTTTGTAAACCGTACAATATTTTTTGAATTGTACAGAGCTATAGGTCGAAGGAGCATAGAATCAAAATTTTACCAAATTGACCTGGAAAGCTGAAATTTGGGATTTGTCCAATTTCCGATCCGCCAAATCGATGGAAAACGATTTCCAACCATTTTGAGCAGTTCTGGAGCCTCCAGAAGATTTTTGAAACTTGAAATTTCATTGGAGTGCAGAAAGAATTATTTATTTTTAGCACTTTTGGTAATTTTTTTTTGGAAATTTCGAACATTGGAAAAATTGCTGAAGGGCCTAGTAATTTCCAAAAATTTGCGGGAGGCTCCAATACTACTTCAAATCTACCTGTAGTCAACTTCATAGCGTATTGAAATAAGTTTACAGAATGAATTTCAGATTTCCAACTTCATATGATGAGATTTTGTGTAAATTTCAAGTTTCAAAAATCTGCTGAAGTCTTGAAAACTGCCCAAAACGCTTTGTTACAATTTTCAATCGATTTGGCAGCTCGAAAATGGGACATATTCTTAATTTCAGCTTTCTAGATCAATTTGGTAAATTTTTTATTTTATTTCTCATTTTTTGTCCTAATTTGATTTTCGAAAATTCACCAGAAAACGAATAATAACTACACTATTTTGTATGTAGGTACATACTTAAAATTTTGACTGGTGATAAATTTTTCCATGCTTATTAGATCAATGGTGGTTCCATGTCAACTCTACCAAAAAATAAAGGCGATTTTGAAAGTCATGTCTTTCAATTTTGCTCAATTTTTTTTTACAATGTATGTACCCATCCAGTAAGTAAGAACCCCGCAATTAGTTTGGTCCCAGTCCCCTCAGGGAGCGGGGGGGGGCTTCCATTATTTTCACTTGTCTTGAGATACTCAACTTCAGCAGCCCATTCCTCCAAAACGATGATACTTTGATCAAAACTGATTCCACAGTTCGAAAGAGCATTGCATTCAGAACTTTTTAAGCATTTTGAAATTTTCAAAAGTTGAAAGTTGAACTTTCAAATTGAAAGTTCAAATTTCAAAATGGCGCTGTAAGTGGGAGCTACCATTTAAAATTTTGATAAAATTTCCTTAGATGTACCTTTTGATGTTTTTTCGAAATATTCAAGTTTCGAGGTGGGATCTCTTGATGGTGGGGAAGCACCCCCATCCCCAATTTTGGGTGAAACTTACAAAAGTAAATCTGGGGCATGTGATGTATCGAATTCTATGGTGTTGGTGACGCTGAACACGAATATGACGTTAGATTTTTGATAGGACTCCATCCATGGCCTCCAGCACCTCCCCAAAGGGTGTAAAAGTTCGAAAAAGTGATTTGTTCGTTCGACCCATGGCATAGTATGTTTTTGGTGACGCTGAACACGAATATGACGTCACCAACACCATAGAATTCAATATGTACATCACATGCCCCAGATTTACTTTTGAAAGTTTCACCCAAAATTGGCGATGGTGGTGCTTCCCCTCCATTAGCAACTTATCGCGCATTTTTCTCCCGAACAACAACTTGGCGGGGCTTTTACCAGTCACTGAATGCGGCGTGGAACGGTACATCAACAAATAATCAACTAGAGCACTTTTAATACTCTTGTTCTTCAACTGCGCAATTTTCAGGACCTTCTGTAGGGAACAATTCTGCCTTTCAATTTCACCATTTGCTTGCGGCCAATAGGGAGGCGAGGTATAAGACACAATACCATAAGACAAGCAGAAATTCTTGAAGACAGCCGACGTAAACTGAGCCCTGTTATCGGACGTTATCAAATAGGGAACTCCATGTCTCGTAAAAATATTGGTGATAAACTCGACAGTTGACTCAGCAGAAATCTCGTTCATGATTATAGCCTCGACATAACGGCTAAAATAATCAACTACAACACACAAGTGTTGCTTCGACGCAGGTAACTACTTGAAATCGATAGCCAAATCTTGCCATGGCCCATCCGGCAGCTTTCTTCTTGCCATCTGCTCGATCGTAAATGATTTATCAACTTTCTGGCACGAATCACAACTCCGTACATATTTTTCTGCTGACGCATCGATTCCTGGACACCAGACCTTGGTTCGTAAACGCTCCTTCGTCTTGCTAATACCGGGATGACCCTCATGTGCGTTACTCAAAATTTGTTTGCAAATAGTAGAAGGGACAACGATTTGATTCCCACATAGAAGAACTCCTCTTACAACACAGAGCTCTGTAGCAATCGCTGAATACGGTTTGACCTTCAGCTCTCGACCCAACAGTAGATCATTGCAAATGCTCGACAGCTCCGGATCTTTCTTCGTTGCTTCGTGAATATCACGCAACGTCACTGCTCTTGGAACAAGATGCTCCACAAAACCAATCAGATTCTTCTCCTACATCTGATTAACACTGCTCGCTGGAGGTTCGACTTGAAGTAAGCGAGAAAGGGGGTCGGCAATGTTATTTTTGCGTGGCACGTACTTGACAACATAATCAAACGCCTGTAACAGGAGTACCCACCTCTCGATTCATGCACATGGCTTCAATCTGGAACTGAAAATGACTTCCAACGGCTTATGGTCTGTTATCAACTCAAACTTAACTTACGACCAATGAGATAATACTTTAGCCTCTCGACAGCATAAACTAAGGCTAGCGCTTCCTTCTCAGTTTGGGAATACCTTCGCTCGACATCTGTAAGGGAAGGACTGACGTAACAAATCACTCGCGTTTCTTCGCCCCTTTTTCTGCAACAACACCGCACCGAGGCCTACTGGGCTCGCATCAGCCATCACAATCGTTGGCAAATCGGGATCGTACAAGTACAGGTGACTCTCATCTGAGTTGGCATGGAATGGCCCTCAAGCTTTATCTAGTTCTAAAAATTTCTTGCTAATCCTATGTTGAAAAACAAAATCTGTGATTTCGGCTGCACTGTCAATTAATCCAAATGCCGGACATTTTGTAAGTAGAATCAACTTTTCTTTTGGCAAGTTTGCCTTAAAATGTTGCTTAACATGTCCCCTTTAAGAAAAAAGTTGTCCCAGCGGATCGGCGAGGGGGAGATGCATCTATTCTTATTGGCATATGGTGAACTGTAAGTGGTCTTGGATTTCATTAGGGTTCGCTGAAATCGAAGCAGAATCTCAAATGCTACATTTTGAAGCTGGCCATTTTTCTCAAAACTAGTTACGTAGTGGCTAAAGCAAACTTTAAGCTGTTCTGGAGCCTCCAGCAGATTTTTGAAACTTGAAATTTCTACAAAATTTCATCCAATGTACGATTTTGAGGAAATTTTAAAATTCAAAAATCTGCTGGTAGCTCCAAAACTGCTGAAATCTGATACCATTTCCAATCGATTTGGCAAGTCGAAAATAGGGCAGGTCATTTGGGTAAAATTTCAATTTTTTTTCTCATTTCAAGCCTAATCTTGATTTTTAAAAATCCACCAGAAAACAAAAAATAGGTACACAATTTTGCGCATGAAATGTTGGCATGTGACCAATTTTAGCATGCTCTTCAGATTTAGATGTTTCCAGTTCCGAAAATTTCGTGTGAATCTTATGTCGGAAAGCAGAATCTGCGACGTTGCTTCACCTGTCAATCAAAGTGGTCGTCATTTTGTGAGTTAGGACAATTTTTTTCGGCAAGTTTGCTTTAAAACATTAATTAACGCGATGTCCTTTTCAAGACAAAAGTTGTCCCAGAGGATCGGAGATGACGTGGGAGGAGGGTTGCATTTATTCCTATTATTGGAACTGGGCCATTTTTCTCAAAACTACTCATGTAAATGATTCTTCTTTGAGCCTCCTCTTCTATGGACATGATATTAAACATGAAACTTTTTTGGGGTACGGTACTCGGTATTTTTACGCATCTTGTATGTATATATATATATATATGCTTCGTTTTGGTATTTATGGGGCATAACTACTTGGTAACACATTATTCAAAAGAAAAGAGCCTGTCGTTCATAATATTATGATCTTTTTTTCCTGTAGGCAAAGGTGCAGACGCAGGATTCATTGCCTTACTGCTGCGATATTTGTAGTAAGAAGTTTTCCAGCAAACGTGATTGGTCAAGACATCAGCGAGAACATTCGAAGCCCTTTCACTGCCAAGTCTGTGACAAACGGTTTGCTTATAAGTTCCGTCTTATTAGACATGGATTGACACATAGTGAAAAGAAACGCTACAAATGCAGCATTTGTGACGCACAATTCAAGTACAATGACAGTAAAGTAGCGCACGAACGCGTGCATATGGAAGGAGCTTGTTTTGAGTGCGCTGATTGCGGAAAAAAGTTTTCCCATAAACGTAATCTCATTAGACACCTGAAACTACATTCCGGTGTGAAACAGTTTTCTTGCCAAACATGTAGCAAAAGTTTTGCTCAAAAAGGCTATCTTATTCGGCACCAACGGTCGCATAGTGAAGAAAACCCCTTCAAATGCCGCATATGCAACAAACAATTCAAACATAGTCGCAGTAGGTATCCATGTGGAGGGCCCTCGTTTTGAGTGTGCCCATTGCGGCAAAAAATTCGTCAGTAAGCTCAACTTAGCCAATCACATATCATCTAAATGTACTTGAATTTCAATAATTGACTATCTATCTAAAATATGTGTTCAATATTGTGTGCTGTCTTTGTTTTTTTTTTTTTTTTTTCAATTTGAAAAAACTTGACTTGATACCTACTTGACATAATGGTAAAAAAATACATGATGATATTTTTATGTTTGGCGTTTTTTTCTTTTTCAAAGTGTATCGATTAATGTGTAGGGTATTGGGATCTCCTCAGTGCCGGTTTTAAGGGGGAGGATTCGAGTGATAATCCCCCCCCCAAGAGGCCAGTTTTTTTGGAAAAAAATTTTGATGCTATGAAGTGGGAATTTTCCAAGCATTTTTGCGCTCTTGTTTCACTGAGATGGATGCTGGTTACAAACCGATGTTCATTTTTTTTTCATCTTTTTTGAGAAGAAGAAGCCTTTTTTTCTTCTCAAGCCCACATTATAGGTATATTCGTACACAATTTACTTTGAATAATACTTTGCAGGCAAATTTCAGTCACTGAGGTCCCTCCCTTTTAAAAATTAAATAAATAAATGACATATTTATTCAGTGACGTGGCCAGTGAGTGAAGGGGCCATTGTCCTCCTTTGCGAACGAAAATTTGAAATAAAACATGCAAAAGTGAACGTTTTTTTTTGTTGTTCGGACCCATTTTTTCTAAAAAGTTTCGCTCTCGCTTTGCTCCAGCAGTAATTTTACCTTCATTTTCATATTAAGTATAATCACCACACCCCAAAAAAATGAGGCGGCAAAATATTTGCTAGAAATAGTAGAAATTGAGACAGGGGGGAATGGATCTACTTGAAGGGGCTAGATGAAAGTAGCACAAAATCGGACTTAACATTCGGGTTTCAGGAGGTTCGAATCATTTGAAAATGACACCAATATCATAAAAGTAACTTTATTTCGAAAATGGTAAAAATTGATATGGGGGACTGAAGGCTCTGGATGGGGGGGGGGTAGATGAGTGTAGCAGAAAATCTGACGTCATATTCGTGCTCAGCGGCATCGAATCATGCGGAAACGACACCTTACTCGTTAATAGTTAGTTCTCCCAAAATTTCCATTTTACCCCCTCTGGGCCCCTCTAGAACACATTTTTCAAATTTTTCACCCCAGCGCACCAACGCAAAAATTTCAAAAAAAATTCATAATGTTTAGGAATCAAAAAAACACATCCAAAAAACGTGTTTCTAAAATTGTAGGTACCTCCCAATTTGCATTGTTAAAAAGCATTTAAAAAAGTTGGAAAACGCCATTTAAGGGGTAAATATGAGAGGAGGAGGTTGAAAATTTTTGTGGGGATACCTCTCATGAATGTTCACAACATACCAAAAATTAAAAAAAAATCGGTTCTCATGGGACTGAGAAAATAATTTTTATTGTAATTCCAAAAAAGGGGGGATTCTCAAAAAGGAGGTGGTCTGGGGGTCTGAAACTCTCCACGCTGAAGTTTCTCGATAGTACGCGTCTACCAGGTGAATATCAACCCAAAAGCTCTTCAGGTTCAAAAATTAATTTTTTTCGGAAATTTTGAACCCCCCCCCCCCCCCTACTACATGAACCGTCAAGTTGCAGAGTGACAGGTAAGTATTTTTATGACCTATTAAGCAATACAAAAAGTTTGGAACACGTCTGCCGCATATATCTGTCAGTTCGTTTTTTCAAAATTTTCCCCAATTTTGTGATTCTGTAACCCCCAACCAGACAGGGTGGAGAGCGGCAGGTTCATAAAATTATCATCCCCGACAATATTTCGAACGTTTAAAATGGTTCATTTAGCTTTATATGTTGTCCGTTTGATTAAACTGTCACCAGCTCCCCGACTATAACGTTTAATTTTTTTCAAATTCTATCAATTTAATGAAGTTATCACATTCAAATCAGAGACCAGAGTGAATTACAGAATCTCTCAACTTGACAGTCGACTTGTTTTTTTGAATTTTGGCCATCTTCTAGACAAAATAGTTGAAAGTTTTCGAAAATGGCTTCATGCAAAATGCCAATTTTACCCAAATTTTCCGAAGTTTACGCGTTAATTTCTATCCTCCTTATTTAAGCCTACCTTCACAAATAACGAGGAAAATATTTTTTGAGACATGGCGTAAACCTCGCCTTTCTTCTTCTCCTCTTCCTTCGAAAGTCATAATTTGTCTGACTTTTAGTGAGCACCGACATGTAACCAGGATCGAAAAAATATAGGTAATAAAATAAACTAATAAAGGGCCAGGTACAGTGAAATTTTATGGGGTAATTCCATGCTAATTTGCCGGATTTTTGCACGAGGAGGTCTTCGATTTTTTTTTTAAAAAACCAGATCATGTGAGGAGGTTATCAAACTATGACAAATGACGCAAACCGGACATTTTTTCGTTTTTTTTGACGGAGCTGCGGGGCTTCAATGATCTTCCCGAAATGACCGAAAATGGCAAAATTTCAGTAGCAAATTGCTCCGATTGTAAGTACATACGTGGTACAGAATTTTAAGCTTTTTTACAAATCGTAGTACTACTAATAGAGCGGGCAAATAGCGGTTTTAAAAAGGAAAAAATTGGCACATAAATTTTTTCTTCGGGAATGTGTTCGGATGGACCCTCTGAACCACCAAAAAAAAGCCGACTCTCCTACCCCTGGAGGAAATTTTTTTAGGGGGCTGAAACCGGTTCCAATTCACGTTTTTTGCGTTTTACTCCGTAAATATTAGGTTTTTGAGAAAAACTACCACGACAAAAAAATAATGTTCCCCTCGATACCCATTTCTCAAGGGGGGTGTCCAAAAAAAGGGGTGGAAAGAGTAGGTGTTTCAAAAAGGTCAGTCCAATAAATTGATCAAAATTACCACTTAAAATCATTCGTTTTCGCTCAAATTTTTTTTACAAAGTCTACTCACCCAACTACTAATCAAACTACCATTGGTTTGTCTTCAACCCTCCTCGGGGGTTCGTGAGGGTTGCTTGATTTTTCAAGTAACACACTACTGAATCATACATTTGAAAAACAAATCCGGACGTGCGATATATCGAATAGTATTTTTCGAGGTCGCTGAATTCGAATATGAACTTATTTTTTGCATGCAACCCCTGAAAGCCCCTCTGTGCCCCAAAATGGGGGTCAAAATTTTGAAAAATCGTGAAAAATCGAGTGATATATCGAATGGTACGTTTTCGGGGTCGCCGAGTGCGAATATGAACTTATTTTTTGGGTCCCACCCCCCAATGTCTCTCTGTGCTCCAAAATGAGGGTGAAAATTTTGAAAAATCGTGAAAAGTCGAGTGATATATCGACTTGAATGTTTTCAAAGTCGCTGAGCACGAATATGGCCATATTTTTTGGGCCCAATCCCTCACAGCTCCCAACTGCCCCAAAAAAAGGCCAAAATTTTGAAAAAATGTGAAAAGTCGAGTGACATATTGAATGGTATGTTTTCGAAATCGCTGAGTACGAATATGAACTTTTTTTTTGCCTACAACCACTCAAAGCCGCTCTGTGCCCCAAAATGAGGGTCCAAATTTTGAAAAATTGTGAAAAGTCGAGTGATATATCGACTTGTATGTTTTTGAGACACTGAACTGGAATATGCACTTTTTTCCTGCTCTGCTTACGATTCCTCAAAATCCCCTTACGCCCACCAAATAGGATAACATTATTACTTAATAAAGCTAGAAAGCTGTTTTGGTATGCATTCTATTTTCGATTCCCTAAATCGACTGGAAACACTTTCAAGCCATTTCGAGTCGTTCTAGAGCTTCCAGCAGATTTTTGAAAATTTTTGGTAGCATTTTGTGAAAATTTCAACTTTTAGAAATCTGCACGAGACTCTAGAAGTGCTCAAAATAACTCTAAGACGTCTGCTTAGTTACGAGAAATTTTAATTTTTTTTAAATAATTTTTTTGCAACGGTTTAAAAAGTTTACCAAAAATCAAAAAATGGACTTGAAATGCCTAGAATTGAAATTTTGCTGTTGGGTATTTTTGCATGCTCTTTAGTTTTAGTTCACGTAGTTTTGTTCAAAAATTTTCCTGCTGGTTGGAATCCCTCTCTCCTTCTCAGTTCTCTCCACATCAAAGTTTCAATGAATGATTATTACCAACTTCAGACCCTCATTTTGGGGCATAGAGGGGCTTTGAGGGGTTGTATGCAAAAAATAAATTCATATTCGTACTCAGCGATTTCGAAAACATACCATTCAATATGTTACTCGACTTTTCACATTTTTTCAAAATTTTGACCTTTTTTGGGGCAGTTGGGAGCTGTGCGGGGTTGGGCCCAAAAAACAAGGCCATATTCGTGCTCAGCGCGACTTGGAAAACGTACCATTCGATATATCACTCGATTTTTCACGATTTTTCAAAATTTTGACCCCCATTTTGGGGCACAGAGGGGCTTTCAGGGGTTGTATGCAAAAAATTGCCCCTGCTTGTTCACGTTATTTTCCCGCTCTATAAGCTGCTCATCGATATTACACTAAATGGATACACAGCGTATAGAGAGGCGGGTGGGAAATGCAGTGCTCAAGAAGTTCACAGGGGAAAGGTGAGGTTATTGAGGCGCATCCGTTCGGCGCAAGTGATGCCCATCGAAACGTTTTGCAAGGGGGAAGAGGCGATCAACTTCAAATTTACGCAGATCTACGCGGCCACCAAATTTGAATTCAAAATCAAAATTAACCAATCAGATACCATGCGCAGAAAAAAGTCGCATCAATAACCAAATAAGCCCATAAGCTTCGTCGTTGTTCATTGACGCGGGGTAAATGGACTTGCTGGGTATCCATTTAGTGTAATATCGATGAAGCTGCTTTACATAAACCTAAAAATCTCTCCCACACTTTGAAAGTGAAAGCATTTTATTTTTGATTTCAAGTTCTCAACTCTCAGTCTCTCAACCAGTGATGGTTAGTTACCGGTAATTTATAATTGGGTAACTTACCAGTAACTTACCGGTAAGTTACCGGTAATTTAAGTAACTTATAAATTTTCACTGAAATGGTTCTGAACATCAGAATTGAGATGAAGGTTACCTTGAAATCATCCATAACATCCAACAACTGACAGAAATGGGTAGGGACTTGTGTAGATGTCCCATTTATGCGCCTTTGGGGTTTGGGCTTGGGCAATGCAAAAATTGCTGTTCCTTGCTTTCAATTACCAAAAAATTCCCAATCAGAGTCAGAGTGCAACAGCATTTTCTATTACAAAAAGAGAACTGAGAAGAGAACTGCATTAACCAGTTGCAAGAATGAAATTAAGCCAATTAAGGCAAAAAAAAAAGTTTTCTCAATCTCAACACCAATCATTTCTCAAGTTCAAGTTCAAACTATAAAAGCATTCAAATCAAACAAAAAAAAAACGAACACTTTTGAAGATTTGTAATAGGTACCTATCTAGGTATTGAAGTAGTCAAGTAATAGTGTGCTTTGTATCAAGAGGTGCAACAAAATTAAAATTTATAGCTTTATTTTACCTCACGATTCATTTTTTTTTTTTTTTGATTTTACAATTTATCATTTATAGGTCATCTCACAAGAAGTAGGTATGTACCTACTCTCTAAATTTGAAACAGTCAAACACTGTTAAGAAGGCAAAATCCAAAATGTCAATGTCATCACTGAAATAAACAGTGAAAAAGTACTGCAAAAGTCAGTTATTTAAAATTTTTACTGCTGACCATGCTGATCACAGTAGTTTTTGACTGATCAACACAGTACCTACCTAAATAAATAATAATTCATTTTTGACTGATCAGTTCAGTAAATAATTCACTTTTGAATTTTGATTTGACTGATCAGATCAGAAAATTATTTACTGAAAAATGAAAATCCAGTCAAAAACTATAGTTTTTAAGAAGCCAGAATGTTGTCATACCCCACTGTTGAGTGCTATACAGTAAAATTTGACTCTTTTAAATTTAGAGAGTACAAATTGTAATTTGTTGTATCTAGACAGCTACAGCAGTACATGCAAACATCAAAAATTACCCATGTCAACATTTCTGTTGAAAATTTATAAATTACCACGGTAACTTATGGTAATTTATGTCATGGTAACTTACCAGTAACTTACCGGTAAGTTCTCGGGTAAGTTACCGCGGTAAGTTTCCATGCATCACTGCTCTCAACTAACAAGTTTCTTTTCAATATTTTAATAGATTTTTATTTTTTAATTAAATTTTTTTTCAGTTCATGTTTTCAGTGTTTTCACGTTTTTCGTTTTTCGGTTTTTCTTTTCATTTTGATTTTGTTTTTCTCTATTGGGCCGCAGCCATTTCTTGTGGAAAGCCGTAACTGTAACCGTAACCGTAACACATCTATTGCAATGTTGCCAACTGTAACACGCTAAAAACGTAATTTTCATAACAACAACAATGGACTGGTGATAACAATTTTTTATTGATAATGATGATAAATTTTTGTCCATAAACTAAAAACTAAACTAACCCAGCTAACTTCAAAGTTTAGTATTTTTCATGCAACTGGTACTTTTTAAACGAAGAATCCGATGAATGGTGTATCGTAATTTAGAAAGAAATGTCGCGACAAAGTAATGACATTTGTGATGAAACCTCCTTAAATAATGTTACTAACACACGTGTCAACAATATGGATTTATTTGATAGTTTTTCTGAAGAGAACTTCGAGCAGAGCATGCTTGGAACTTCCAGTGATCATATTGTTACCTCAAACCAGTTCCAAAATAATATCTTGTGTAAGTTCGAAAATGATGATTATCCGTCTGATCAAGAAAAGTAAGTCAACTCGTTTAAAAAACCATCGCCTTTCTACATTTTTCTCTAATTTGTTGTTGAAACAATACATCTTTTATTTTAATAGCAACGAGCCTTACGAAATTCAAAGCAATACTGAAGAGCCATTTACGAAAAATGAAGACCTATGCGTCGCATGTGGACATGTCTCAGCCTACGAATTTTTTAGGTAAGTAAACAATAGTTGCTTACTTATCTACAGTGCACATGTAACTATTGATTCGTCATTCTAATTAGCTTCAATTTCTAAATTCTAGTTTCCCGATCGATGCTGATATTCGACAGCAGTGGGCGAAGTTTTGTGATATAAATTTAGATGAAATAAAACCACATTTTCGCCTTTGTGATGGGCATTTTAAACCCGAAGACTACCAGATCTCGATGCAACGTAGAGTATTGATGCCGACATGTGTTCCAACGTTAGATCTGAAAGTGAAAAGGGAGGCACGAACTGATCAACGTTCTGTAAAAGGTCACTGCAATGTACATAGATATTTAATATTAATTCAGAACATATCACTACTTAATAAGTTTTGTTCAAAAAACTAGCAATTTATGGAGTTCATGTAGTTTTCTAACATTTTCATACTCAACTTTTGTAGTGTTCAACATAATCTGATAATCCTGAAGTTTTTATTTTTTAAAATTTTTTTATTTACTTACATAATAATTAATTAATTGTTGGGATTGGAAAAAGTAAACAACTGTAAACTATGTTTTTCAGATGAGCTCCTACAATCTGCCGAACACGTTAAGGCCGACGATGTTTACACTACAGATTCGAGTATGCCTTCCGTAGAAATATCGATCAACAACCCTCAGATTAAGTTAGAAGTAAAATCAGAACCATTTACCGAAGAAGGTCAGTAATTATGTTAGTTTGTGGAAAATGTGGGGACATCCTACGGGATATTTTAAAGCAAAATTGCCAACTAAAAGTATTTCTGGATTTTCAGTTATGCTCGATGAAGCTGCCGAAAAGGTTGCCGAAGATATTCACTTCGTAGATTCGACTATTTCTCCCCGAGAAATATCTATCGACCTTCTTCATTATGCGAAGGCGAACCTTAAACAAGTTCCCATGAGAGGTGAGTAAGAAATCATACGTATTTTAGGATTATTATGCTGTCTGTCATGAGAAGAAACACGCTGTTGGGCTTACACGTGTATTTTTTTTTCAGTTGTGAACGCAGAAACTTCCAGAATTGTAACTGGAAATAATCTTCACCGTTTGACTACGTTTTCTTTAGAAAATTCGAATAGCGAATTTTGCAGTTCAGAGGATCCACTTGAGCAACATTTTGAAGAAGGTGAGTGTGAAGTAAGAGTACATCAGGTGATTTCATTTTTTTTAAATTTAATTTTTCGGTACCTTTTTTATTTTTTGAATTTGACTACTCACCTGCTGAGTATAAGAATACAAATATTTTTAAATTGAGAGGTAAACAGAATTCTATAAAACATAAATTATTTTTTTATTTCTTCAAAAATATACTTACCATTTAGTTACCTACCTCCGTTTTAATTCCAATTTTTATTTTTCAGTAACACTTCCGAAACCGGAATATTCTGACGAAGATAGTCAATCTCCAAATTCTACCATTCCTTCCTCAGAAAAGTCGCATGAGAGTCGTAATAAAGCAGAGGCGCGAGCAGGATGCTCAAAAAATCAAGAAAACTCCGGTCAAGGTCGGATTACTCCGTCTGCAAAACAGAAAAACCCTCTCCCAAGCGTAAAAAAGCCAACGCGAAAATCCAGCAATGTTTCCAACACGGTTAGTACGTCAATATACTTTATTAGGGTAGATGGTGGAAAAAAAATTGTCAGAGGATTTCGATCAAAATTTAAAAAGACGTGTATTTGAAGTTGAAAGTTGCTCGGAAAAAATTTTAGCACTGGAGGTGCTCTTGGTGGAAAGATATGGATCCTCGAAAAAATGGACGTTTCCACGATTTTTTTCGCTCTAGTTCCTACCAACCTTTTTTTAAAAGAAGAATGGCCCAGTTTTAAAAGTGTAAAAATAGATTACTTATGTATTATTTATAAGATTCCGCCACTTTTAGGGTTGTAATGGGTGATTGTAATAATGGAAGTTACAAATCTCATATTTTCGAGTGAATTCGTGATTTGAAAATTTTTCACATTCGTAGTTAAGCCAAAACACCGAATATCAATTTTCAAGCTACCAAAGTTGATATTTCGGAACGCAGTGATGCCAATTTTTGGCCATTATTGCTTGTATATAATTTCTGAAAAGTGGAAACCAACAAATTTTGAATGTGATAAGTCGATAATTAGGTAGGTATAATTATTTCGATGTTTCAGCAGTGGTAGGTATCTGTACTTATTCTTGCGAAACATTGAGAAAAAAACATTGAGAAACGCCACCAATTTATTGGAGAATAGACGACTCTAATTTTCAGCTGCTTAGTAGAACCCTATACATAGCAAAAAATTAAAAAATTGCAACCCCCCCCCCCCCGACTGATCCATTGGAACAACAGTTTTCTTGAAGGGGACATCCTAAGGAACAATTTAATGCAAAATTGCAAAATTGCAAAAAAAAAAAAACTGTGATGCAAGAGTGCTGGTTTCAGCACTCCAAAGGAGTTTTTTTTACTCCAAGAATTTTCATCATACCTACTCCAAACTCCACTCTCCACTCTTAGTTTTGAAATTTACTCACTCCAAAGGAACTGTCAACACTCTTACTCCACTCCTACTCCACTCCTTACTCCTATAATTTTTCGTCATTTGCCTTATTTTTCAGGAATTTTGACTCTACAGATATTGAGTGATTGATTATTTATTAGCGCAGTCAATATGCAATTTGACCCAAACATAATTACAAACAAAGGTTTTTTTGGTGAATATTGTCTAGGGTGGTGTGCTGAACAACATACTAAAAGTCCCCGCCTCAGTGGATCAAAGCCCCCCAAAATTAGTTTTTCATCAATAACTCCTGAAATATTGAATTTTGAGTAAAATGAGCTCAGTGATCATTTCATCTCCTCCCCAATACCTATCAAATGAGCTATCGACCAACTCCCTAGCCTCAAGGCGGTGGCGCTACGACCCCTCAAAGTGATCTGATTTCAATAATTTTACATTTTATGATTTGGGACTTGTAACCTGTTCTAATTGATAAAATGAAGTCAAACTTGGGGAATGAGATTCTTTTGAGAGCTAGAGTTGACCTCCAGAGTGGGGAGGGTCAAAGTTGAAAATTACAGAAAGGCCATTTTTTTGGAGGGGCATAACATGACCCCAAATGGATGAAAAGGGTCCAAAATCATACCATCGGACAGTACCCTATCTGTGATTAACATATCCAAATTTTAGATTCCTAGGTCATCCCCACTCCTTTTAAGATGGAAAAAACCGAAAATAGGGGCAAAATAAGGGGATTTTTAGCTTAATTCCGCTTTAAATTTACAAGAGCTTTCGTCCTTGCTTCGGCCTGTTCTATTTTTTTTTGTCAAAATCAACTTCCTCCAAAAAAAATATCATTCAAATTCTAAAATTTTAAAAGCCAAAAAAACTACTTGTCCTTACACGAAAAAACCTCGTTTTTATGCCTCTCAAAATGCAAATTTTCAGAAGCTTTCGCTCGAGCCTGTTCTCTTTTTTTTCAAAAGTAACTTCTTTCAAAAAAACATCATTCCAATATTAAAATTTAAGAAACCAAAGAATAAACTCTTTGCTTTTAAAAAACCTCGTTTTTAGGCATCTCAAAATGAAAATTTTCAAAAGTCGTTTTGAAAAAAAACAAATTTCACATTTTCAGGCCTCCAAAAATCCAAAAAACAGAAGAAAAATTTTCATAAGTCTTATGAATATTGTATCAATTGGCCAAAATTGATGCATGTTTTATTTATTTATTTATTTTTAATTTAAAAAGTTATTAATCGAAGTTAAACTGTTTTTTATATCCAAAGATGTAGGCCTATCCAGTTCGAAGAAAGGCTTATGAAATGAAATCACCCCCGCCCCCATCATCTTCAATTTAAGTGTGGGGTAAGCATAGAAAGTTTTAAAAAATGGTCTGGAAAAATGGAAAAATTGGTCTGGAAAACCTGATAAATCAGGGAAAATCATTTCCAGAAATGAGTGGACACCCTGAGTAAGGAGTTTTGATTTGGCAACACTCCAACTCCACTCCTACTCCTTTTTGAAACAGTGGGAGCACTCCATCATAGGAGTGTGGCTCCACATTACAGCATAGATTGCTCTTACTCCAAGCATATACTCCTCTAAAAATCTCACTCCTTGCACTCCTTACTCCTACTCTTACTCCACTCTTGCAACACTGCAAAGAACAAAAGTTGCTGAAATAGCAGATTTTGCTTCCCAACATGTCTGGACTCACACAAAATATTTTATAACCGCACTATATCCCACCTTGGGAGTAATAAGGTTCTGTACCTCTCAAAAAAGTTATATTTTACAGGAGAGCGATTTTCGTTTTTTTTTAAAACTTGATTCATTATTTTCATCAAGTTATAATTAATTGAGAGGAATGAATAGCACCTTATTTTTAAAGTTCTGATATCGTACCTTCATTCAGCATAAGAACGCTTTGAAAAATAAAACTTGAAGAGGAAATATTTCAATATTTGGAAAACGTTTTGAGTTATAACCTTTCATTAAAATTGATCTGGGGGTGAAAGGAAGCGTCCAAAAAAAAATTCATCTGTATGAAGTTGTAGAGAATTAAATTTCCAATCGACATACTGTCGTTAGTTTTTTTCTAGAGTGCTTAGTTTTTGAGTTTTTCTCAAAAAACTAAAATTTCATTATGTGCAAATTCATTTTTCTGAAAAGTGATCAATTTAAAAAAAATTATCCCATTTGGTACAAACCAATAAAAAATGCACCTCTTGTGACTATTTCCATCTGACAAACATTCAAAACAATCAAAACTGTTTGTTAACACTTTGTATGTATGAAATTTGCCCAAAAAATGTGGAGTTTTTTGAGATGTACTTACTTACCCTTATAACTCAAAACAACTTGCAATGTTGTTGGGATTTTGAGTTAAGTCATTTGCATTTTTATAAGATCTAGATAATGTAGCCAACTCAAAGTGTTATTTTTGGTTGAGAGGGAGGGGGGTCATACAAACCCCAAAAATGCAAAAATGTCAAAATCAATTATTCTTTAGATGTATATTGTATATCTTTATTGCTCCCAAGGTGCGATATGAAATAGATGCACACGCTTATGATTCAAAAGAAAAGGACGTGTCATTTTCGATATGATCTTTTTTTCCTGTAGGTAAAGATACAGATGCGGGATGGATTGACCCATGGTGAAGAGAAACCCTTCAAATGCCGAATTTGTGACGCACAATTCAAGCACAATTTCAATAAATTGAGGCATGAACGCTTGCATAAGGAAGAAGATATTTTTGAGTGCGCTATTTGCGGAAAAAAGTACTCTTATAGAGAGTCTCTCTATACACACCTGAGACTACATTCCTCGCCATTCTCTTGCCAATTGTGTAGCAAAAGTTTTGCTCGAAAAGATCATCTTAGACAGCACCAACGGATGCATAGTGAAGAGAAATGCTACAAATGCCGCTATTGTGACGCACGGTACAAGCACAATCGCCATAAAGTGAGGCACGAACTCACGCATCATAAAGGAGCTTATTTCGAGTGCGCTGATTGCGGAAAAAAGTTTTCCTATGAAAATTCTCTCACCAGACACCGAAGAGTACATTCCGGTGAGAAACCGTTTTCTTGTCAAACGTGCGGCAAAAGATTTGCCGACAAAGGCAATCTTACTCAGCACCAACGGACGCATTCAAAAGAGAAACCCTTCAAATGCCGCATATGCAACCAAAAATTCCGTCACCAAGGGGAGAAAACAAAACACGAACGTTTCCATGTGGAGGGCCCTCGTTTTGAGTGTGCCCATTGCGGCCACAAATTCCGCCGTAAGAGCGCCCTAGCCAAGCACATATCATCGAAATGTACTTGAATATCAATAGTTAAGAGCTTATTTAAATGTGTAAAATTGAAATATTTTTCAAATTCCTTCGATTAATGAAGTTATACGAGTATTGAATCAAAATCAGAGTGAATTAAAGAAACTCTCAACTGTATAGTCGATTTATTGTTTTGAATTTCTGCAGACTTCGCGATTTTTTTTTTTTTATTGAAAAGTCCAGAGTTCGATTGAAGGAGCATGAAATATTTTACATTTGACATTAGTTAGCCAACATACCGAATATGCCAAGTTTTGGCCATTAATATTAATTTCTGAAAACAGAAAAAATTTTGAATTTGATATTTTTTGAATTTTAACATCAAGGAAACAAAAAAATTTCCTAAATTTTTGGTGATTTTTCTCGATTTTTTTGAACTTTAAAATATGGTACCTTACCACTGCGTTCCAAAATATTTCTTCAGTTTCAGATATGATATTTTTCAATATTTTCTCGTCATTATAATATCTAGACTAGATATTTATGCGAAACATTTGCGAAGAAAATATTTTCAAAACACCAAGTCACCCAAATTTTAGGGTAACCCCTCCCCTAATGTGACTCTCAGGAGGGTCCAACTGCAAATTCAACTTGAAATTCGTGTTCAGCGAGTACAATTCATATGATAACGATATCTATATTGTCAATCTTCTTTTGCCCCTAAATTGAGGGGGAGGGGGTGCCTATGGCCCCAAAATTGGAGTTTCAAGAAGTTGGTTGGCTTTCTATTGTTTTTAGAGGCCCGCCGGCCCGCATGCAAAATTTCAGAATTATATCACTGGCAGTATCGCTTTTTTTGGCGGTACCGTGACACAAAAAACACTTTTTTTGAATGTTTTTCAAGTTTTTGAAGATTACCTACCTGGAGAAAAAATTTAAAAAAAAGTACCAATCATGGTATACTCATGCGGATATATATTCCAAAGAATAAAAAAAATTGTGCACCGCGAATTATAGGCTTGAAGATACAGCGGTTTCAAATTTTCTTTTGTCAATATCTCTTCTCCTGAGAGGCCGAAAAATTTTGAAAAACTTCACGTTGATACACTCATGTCTCCTCCATATATTTTGAGTGAATTCAGAAATTTTTATTCAAAACTTGTTGAGTATATGATTATTTTCCACAAAGAAAGCGTTTTTTTTCAAAGGCACCCAACAATGTTTCATCAAAATTTCAAAAATCCGAGCTCATGGGCGTTTCACCTTGTATTTTACCCGGGAATATCAACCCTTTCAAGTTTCAAAAATCTGCTGGAGGCTCCAGAACTGCTCAACACGGTTTGAAACCGTTTTCAACCGATTACATAGGTCGAAAATGGGATGTACATATCCCTTTGAACTTTCCAACTCAATTAGGTAGGTGAAATTTTTTTCTCATTTTTGGCTCGAATTTGATTTTTAAAAATTCACCAAAAATCGAAGAAAAAACCTTTGATTTAACACTTGAAATTTTGGCTGATGATGAATTTTTCAATGCTCTTGCTATCTTTTTTTTCTTTTTTTTTTTGGGAGGGGGTTTGTTGGTTGTCTACTTGTAATGTGTTTAAGCCAATGCACTATGCCTTAGGCTTATAAGTATATTTGCTTCACTACGACAACTGAATTTGAGCCATTCCCTGTCATGGCACCCCTGTCTGGGACCAATGAGGCTTGCTGGAGGATTATGCTTCCAGTGCCTCCTTTCAAAGTCGGCATTGAGGAGGTTTTATTTGTCGAGCTTGTTCGGCTGCCCACAGTTCCCTCACTGTTTGTCCTAGGTACTTTTGATGAATGGGGTCATGAACATCTGGTAGATTCGTTGGCGTGATGTTTGATGGTCTTGCTGCCTGACTACGGTGACAAGCAAGTATTACGTGGTCAACGCTCTCTGGTGCCTTGCCGCAGGAGCATGTTGGGGAGTTACATTTCTTCATGGTATGTAGATATTTGCGAAAGCAGCCATGGCCTGTCACAGCTTGTTCAAGCCAGAAGTCCAGTTCCTCTATTGGGAGAAGCCTGTGTACTGATGGAATGAGCCTCTTGGTCCAATTCCCATGTTGGTAAGATCTCCAGCAGGCTTGCCAGATATTCAGGGAGTGAGCTCTGTAACTTGTTCTAAGTTCTAAGCTGTTGCCCTCAAACTCAACTTGGTGCGGGTATCCATAGTAATCTGGTACTGGTAGCTGCTTTTTGATAAGCCACAGAATGCTGCATTTGATTATTATAAGATCTATAGGAGGGAATCCTGATATCACACCAGCAGATTCAACTCCAGTTGTGCAATACAACCTGCCAATGTTGGTAGCAATTCTTCTTCTTATTTTTTGCAGTGATCTGATATGTTGTGTGTCACGTAGTTCCTGGTAAAACAGGCTTGAACAATACAACAGTGTTGTGACTACAGTACAGTAGTACATGATTCTCCTGGCCCATGAGGAGTATCCGTATAGATTTCGGCAAATAGTTTCCATCAGAGGGAGATACCTTGTTGATCGTTCAATGGTGTAATTGATATGATCCTCCCATGTGAGCGTGCTGTTTATTATTACACCAAGGTATTTGATGTTTCCTGTTATTGGAACCTCTTCATTGTCAATAACTAGGTGATCGGATAATTGGTCAATCTGTTTTTGAAGGTTGCTTCTTGAATCCACTACCATACATTGTGTTTTCCCAACACTGAGTATCAACCCTCGTGAATCCAACCATTCTCGAGCGTTTTGTGTGACTTGTTGAACTCTCTGTAGTAGGAATTGGACTGTATCGGCAAAGACCATTAGAAATGTATCATCCGCGAAGCATTGAATGAATACATCTTCCTGTTCTTGGTAGAGGTACAAAATGTCATCGTAATCATCATCCCATAATTCTGGAGCTTTGTCTAGTTCCACAAATTTTGTGGGAATCTTATTTTGGAATTTGGAAATTAGAATTTTGCGATTTTGGTCGACCTGTGGATCAAAATGGCCGTCATTTTGTTAGTGTTACAAAATTTGTTTTTTTTGGCAAGTTTTCTTTAAAATGTTTCTTAAGATGATGTAGATAATAGATAAATACAAAAATAGGTAGAAAAAGAGCCAATATGGCGCCACCACACAACTTACTTTTTGATGAAATGAACATTTTTTCGAGTGTGTAGGATAATTATGTGTTTCCCTCTTAAAAGTAGGATAGATATTCCATGGTCTGCAGGGTCATCTTTTTCTTTTTGTCAAAAATACTTACATGTTGGCAACGTGAAATATATGCATTATCATCACCCTAATCCAACAACCAATAGTGAGCAATTACTACTGTTATTCATATCGATGGTTATTCACTAGTGAAGTAGTGACCGTGTTACCAAACTAAATTAAACATGAAACTTTTTTGGGAGTACTCGGTATTAATGGGCACTCAGTGTATGTTTTATTTTTGTGTTTATGGAGCATAACTAGTTGGAAACTCAATTATTTAGAAGAAAAGAACGTTTCATTTGCGATATGATCTTTTTTTCTTGTAGGAAGAGGAACAGATGCAGGACTCATTGCCTTACTGCTGCGATATTTGTAGTACGAAGTTTTCCTATAAACATGACTGGACAAGACATCACCATGAACATACGAAGCCGTTTCACTGCCAAGTCTGTGACAAACAGTTTACTGCTAAAAGATATTTATTTGCACACGGATTGACACATAATGAAAAGAAAGACTACAAATGCCGCGTTTGTGACGCACCATTCAAGTACAATCGCAATAGATTGGAGCACGAACGTGTGCATGCGAAAGGAGCTTGTTTTGAGTGCCCTGATTGCGGAACACAGTTTTCCTATAAAGGTAGTCTCATTAGACACCAGAGAATACATTCCGGCGTAAAACCGTTTTCTTGCCAAACGTGTTACAAACGTTTTACTCGAACAGATCATCTTACTGATCACCAACGGACGCATACTGAAGAGAAGCCCTTTAAATGCAGCATATGCAGCCGACAATTCAAGTGTAAAAGCAATAGGGCGCAGCATGAACGTTTCCATGTAGAGGGCCCTCGTTTTGAGTGCGCCCATTGCGGCAACAAATACCGCGATAAGCGCGACCTAGCCAATCACTTATCATCTAAATGTACATAAATATAAATAATTGAGTATCTATCTAATTTGTATTTCTTTGTTTTGTTTTGTTTTTCAATGTGAAAAAAAGTAAAAACTTGACTCGATACTTGACCGATTTCTTAAATTCAGTTTTAGTTCAGTGGCAAACTGTAAGTAAGCGGCAAATTATGATAAAGCTTTGACATTTGGTATGATAAAAATCTACTGCTAGCTCGAGAACTGCTCAAAACCGTTTCAAACTCTTTCCAATCGATTTGACAGCTCGAAAAATAGAGAATATCCCAAATTTCAGCTTTTTAGATCGGTTTTGTAAATTTTGTAATATTTCGATTTTTTCCCCTCATTTTTGGCTTAAATTTGATTGCCCCTCACTCCTGCGATCCATTGAAACAATTTTTTTATTGAAGGGGACATCCTAAGAAATAATAACAAAAAAAAAAAAAAGTTGGCCCTAATACTAACAAAACTGCAACCATTTTGATCAACAGGTCTACCGAAATCGCAGATATTGCTTTCCAACATAAGATTCACACAAAATTCTATAAACTGGACAGAGTTAATACTATCAAGAGCATGCAAAAATTCATCAACCGACGAAATAAGTGCTGAAGTGAATTTTTGAAAATCAAATTTTAGCTAAAAATGAGGCAAAAATCAAAATTCAACCAAAATGAACCAGAACGCTAAATATAGCCCGTTTTGAGCAGTTCTGGAGCCTGCAGAAAATTTTTTTAAACTGGAAAGTTCCACAAGCTCTCATCATTGTCAAAATTAATAGGGTAAAAACTGAATTTCAATTTTCTATGTACCTCTAACCGAGGTGGAAGAGCAATTTTTTCAAATTTTCAAAGAAGTTCGAAAGTGATGGACAAAAATACAATGTTTCAGACTGGAATATGTTGATTTTGAAAAAAATAACGGGTAACTTTATCGGCCACAAAGGTCCAAAAAGTACCTGGAAGCTTCAAAACTACTTGAAACCACCTGCAGTCGACTTCATAGCGTATTGAACTCAATGTTCAGGAAGAATTTCGGCAATTTAACTCCATTTGATGAAATTTTCTAGAAATTTGAAGTTTCAAAAATGTTCTGGAGGCTCTAGGAGACAGCACTTCTTGATGAAATGATGTGGAAAATTCAAGTTTCAAATACGGCTGATGGAGGCTACAAGAATTTCGAAAAGGTCGCCGGAGGCTTCAAAATGACTTAAAATCCACTTGCTGCAGCGGACTTCATGGCGTATTGAAATTAGTTTACAGAATAGATTTTTAGATTTTCAACTTCATTTGATGAAATTTTGTGGAAGTTTACCGTAGGTTCAAGAACTGATCAAAATGGTTGGGAAACAGTTCTTTTTATCAATTTGGCAGGACAGAAATAGGATATATCCAAAATTTCAGCTTTCCAGGCCAATTTGGTAAAATTTTGATTTTTTTTTTATCATTTTTGGCTTGATTTTCAGAATTTTACCAAAAATTATAAAAACAAACTTTTTACTTGGAATTTCGGTTGGTAACAAATTTTTTCACGCCAGTTCCTTCGATCTAACTTTGCCCAGTTTTAAAAATTTCGTGAAAGGCGCGAACATTCAAAAAAATAAATCGACTATGGAGTTGATAGGTTCTTTAATTAACTCTGATGAGATTTTGATAACTTCATTAATCGAAGGAATTTGAAAAAAAAAGCACCAGCAAACCATTGATCATATTACATTCCAAGATACCAAATATACCAACTCAGCTGATATGGCTAGGTTATTCAGCCAACATTTTGCAACTGTTGCGAATAACGTAGTTAATTCTTCTCAAACATTGGACCCATTATCCCTTATTGTAGCTAATGATTCCTCAATATTTGTGTTACCAGCTACTGCAGCTGAAGTCTCTAATGTCATACAAGGTCTCGAAAATTTCAACTCCAGGGATAGTTATGGTTTAGATGTAGGTCTTATCAAACAAGCTGATCGCTACATATCTCATATGTGACCCGCTCTGACAAAATCGACCATTTCGACAAAAAAAGTGTCCAGAATAATGACGTTTAAAATGAGTTTTATGGGTTGAAAGATCAGATTTTTGAGAAAAAAACATTTTTTGAAATTTTGTCCAAATGGTCGATTTTGTCAGAGCGGGTCACATATACTTGCTGAACTTTTTAATGACTCCATAGATCAGGGAAAATTTCCAGAAAGCTTGAAATCAAGTATTGTAACCCCTGTACATAAAAAAGGAGAAAAATCAAATTTAAACAACTATAGGCCCATCTCTGTAACACCAGTATTCTCAAAGATTTTTGGCCATCTGTTGTATAATCAACTGATACGATTCCTATCAAGCTTCCTTTATAGTGGCCGTGGAATTTTTCTACAGAAAAGACAAATGTGTACATTCAAATGGAAGCATTTATACTGGCTGTGGAATTTTATCAATTTTCTATGGAAAAGTCAAAATTTTTCAACTTTTCCATAGAAAAGTGATGAATGAGATGAAGATTCAAAACTTTTTAGTAAAGTGAATAATCATCAGAATTTATAAGAAATGTTATTATTTTACAAGTTTAGAGGTTCAAAAGTGCTTAAAATTGAGTTTGAAAAAATTCCACGATTTTCTGTAGAAATTTTCTATTGCCAGCTTATCATCACTATAAAGGAAGCTTCAGCTAACAGCATTCTAAGTGAAACACAATTTGGCTTCCGTTGTGGAAAAAACACTACCAAAGCAATATTTAATTTATTGAACAAAATTCTCCAAGCTGGCTAAGAGGGTGAAAATTCATTGGCAATATTCTGTGATTTATCAAAAGCTTTTGATACCATGAACCACAGAATTCTACTGGGAAAGTTGGAAAAATATGGAATAATGGGTCCAATCCACAGTTGGCTGAAATCCTTCCTTGAAAATAGGGTACAAATAGTCAAAATCCAAAATGGCGAGACTTACACCTTTTCTGAAGAGAAAATAATAGACAAAGGAGTCCCCCAAGGTTCCATACTTGGACCTTTATTATTTATTCTCTATGTTAACGATTTGTCATCTTACATTAATGCACTTCTAACCCAGTTTGCAGATGATACAACTATGTTTTTAAAAGGTGGTAGCTGGGACACACTGCTTAAAAAAACAGATCATGTTCTCAAAAACTTAATCTGCTGGTTTAATGCAAATTACATGAGCTTAAACTTGGAAAAAACAGTAACAGTGCCTTTCAATGTAACCCCCAAGGAGGCAGACCTGGTAGCAGAAACTCTCTCAACTCTACCTAATGTCTCTCGTGCTGCAAAGTTCTTAGGGGTTGATGTTCGATGCAATTTAAAATGGGATGTATACATCACTAAATTAACCAGTCGTTTGTCATCTATAAACTTTTTACTCTTTCAGCTATGCCAAATCACAAATCAAAAAACTCTCAGACTTGCATATTTTGGACTATTCCACTCCACAATGGCCTATGGGGTAGTTTTTTGGGGTGGTAATGCATCTTATGTCAAGCAAATACTCACACTACAAAAACGTGCGATAAGAACAATTTATAAACTACCTCTAAGACAAACATGCAGACCCACCTTTGTTGATAATAAAATTCTCACTACAATATCACAATATATTCTGGACATCCAGATCACGAGGTAACCTCAGAACTCCCCACCACCGCACAAAACTTCTCCAGAGTAGCACTGTATCATCTGCTGCAAAAGTATATAATCGGATTCCAGGGAGTGTAAAAAACCAGCCAACTGCAAAAAAATTCAAAAATGTCCTGAAAGAATGGCTGATAACTAGGGCTTATTATACCCTGGAAGAATATCTCAGCTCCCCGGATCAATAAGAGTTCAAATTTTTTGAAATAACCTGGAGTAGATTTTATGTACCCATAATTTTAAATCTTCATCTTTTATGTTTTAATCAAGTTTTTTACCCTATATTTTAAAGCTGAAATTTGTATTCTATGTACTTACATGCTTAACTTGATACGATGGCAGCAATGCTGCCGCATGTATCTCAAATAAAGAATTTGAATTTAGGTAACATAAAACACCATTGTGTATTTTTACCATACAAACTGAAGGACAAGTGTTCAGTGGCAAAATGTAGGGGAGACTGTTGTACCCCGACCATAATGTACCAGGGAACACTTTGCTGGTGCGAAGCGCATAGCGCTCCTAGCGGCGATTTGACGTGTAACACACGTGTGAAGTAGTGAGTGGCCATCTTTGTGACAAAAATTGATAAAATGTATTTTATGCATGTAAAAGTAATTATTTTAATGGTTTTGTTAAACCTACTGACAATAAGAGATTGAAATATTTCAAAATTGTTTCACTGTTGCAAGTTAGTACATTATACCAGCTACCAATTAGCGTTCTTGGATAAGCTTGAAAACATCAATTTTTTTCAAAATAATTTTTTTTCCAAATTTTCATGGGGTCTTGTACCTTGGAACAAAGTGACCTAATGTACTACAGAACACCAATTTTTTTGCATTTTTTACTACTTTTTTCAGCTATACCACGAAGTAAAGCATCAAAAAATGGAAATAGGTACACATTGCTTCAGAACATTTACCACCAGCACAAATTAGTTTCATTTTTTGACTTTATTGAACTTTCAAAAATTCAAATTTGACCCACTTTTTTATGAAAAACTCAAAATTTGATGAAATTGAGATTTAAAAGCCTCAAATAGTGTTTTCGAAGTCTGGAATCGATAAGCAATAGTTTCGAATTGTTAATCAGGAGCTTCCAAAAAAATGTTGGTGAAAAAGTTATTGCGTTTCACAGTGAATTATGTGGTGTTCCCTGGTACATTACCCCAATGAAATTTTCTGCAGGCTCCAGAACTGCTCAAAACGGGCTATAGGTACCTATTCCAAATTTCAGCGTTCTGGTTCATTTTGGTTGAATTTTGATTTTTGCCTCATTTTTAGCTAAAATTTGATTTTCAAAAATTCACTTCAGCACTTATTTCGTCGGTTGATGAATTTTTGCATGCTCTTGATAGTATTAACTCTGTCCAGTTTATAGAATTTTGTGTGAATCTTATGTTGGAAAGCAATATCTGCGATTTCGGTAGACCTGTTGATCAAAATGGTTGCAGTTTTGTTAGTATTAGGGCCAACTTTTTTTTTTTTTTGTTATTATTTCTTAGGATGTCCCCTTCAATAAAAAATTGTTTCAATGGATCGTAGGAGTGAGGGGCAATCAAATTTAAGCCAAAAATGAGGGAAAAAACCGAAATATTACAAAATTTACAAAACCGATCTAAAAAGCTGAAATTTGGGATATTCTCTATTTTTCGAGCTGTCAAATCGATTGGAAAGAGTTTGAAACAGTTTTGAGCAGTTCTCGAGCTAGCAGTAGATTTTTATAACTGGAAATTCAAACAAAATTTCATCAAATGAAGTTGGAAATTCGAAATTTGCGCTGCACTCCAAACTTAAACCCGCTATTGCGTCGACTGCTGATGTATTTGGGTCATCTTGGAGCCTTCAGAAACTATTTGAAATATTATTGCAGCTCCAGTAGATTTTCGAAACTTGAAATTTAATTTATACAGAAATTCATTCAAATGCCGGTCATTTCGTTAGTAGAACCAACTTTTTTTTTTGGCAAGTTTGCTTTTATTTAAAATGTTGCTTGAGATGTCCCCTTTAAGAAAAAAGTTGCACTGTGGATTTGGCGAGGGAGGGGGGATGCATATCGCACCTCGGGAGTAATAAGGTTACATCTAAAAAAAAAAATTGATTTTGACGTTTTTGCATTTTTGGGGTTTGTATGACCCCCCCCCCCCCTCAACCAAAAATAACACTTTGGGTTGGGTACATTATCTAGATCTTGTAAAAAACGCAAATGACTCAACTCGAAATCCCAACAACATTGCAAGTTGTTTGGAGTTATAAGGGTAACATCTCAAAAAACTAGACCTTTTTTGAGCAAATTTCGTACATACAAAGTGTTAACAAACAGTTCTGATTGTTTTGAATGTTTGTCAATTAGAAATAGTCACAATGAGTGCATTTTTTATTGGTTTGTACCAAATGGAAAAAAAAAATTTAAATTGATCACCTTTCAGAAAAATGAATTTGCATATATACTTAATGAAATTTTAGTTTTTTGAGAAAAACTCAAAAACTAAGCACTCTAGAAAAAAACTAACGACATTAAGTCGATTGGAAATTTAATTCTCTACAACTTCGTTTACAAGAAATTTTTTTTGGACGCTTCCTTTTGCCTCCAGATCAATTTTAATGAAAGGTTATAACTCAAAATGTTTTCCAAACATTGAAATACTTCCTCTTTAAGATTTTATTTTTCAAAATGTTCTTATGCTAAATGAAGGTAGGATACCAGATCTTTAAAATGAGGTGCTATTCATTCCTCACAATTAATTATAAGTTGATAAAAATGATGCATCAAGTTTTTTAAAAAAAGAAAATCACTCTCCTGTAAAATTTCACTTTTTTGAGATGTAACCTTATCACTCCCAAGGTGCGATATGACGAACTGTAATTGGCCTTGAATTTTAGTGGGGCGTGCTTCGATCGACGCAGAATTTCAAATGCTACATTTTAGAAGGGGACTAATTTTCTCAAAACAAGTCGAGTAGTGGCTAAAGCGAAAAATCCACAATTTTTTTGAAATTGGTTCTTCTTTGTGCCTACTTTTCGGGGGGCATAATATTAAACATGAAACTTTTTATGGGTTTCATTTTTGTATTTATATTGCATGACTTGTTGGCAATACAATTACCTATTCAGAAGAAGATGTGACATTTGCGATGTGATCTTTTATCCTGTAGGTAAAGGTACAGACGCAGGATTCATTCCCCTACTGTTGCGATATTTGTGGTGCAATGGTTTCCTGTCAACGTGATTGGTCAACACATCAGCAAGAACATTCGAAGCCGTTTCAGTGCCAAGTCTGTAACAAACAGTTTGCTCATAAAAAAACTTTAATTGCACATGGATTGACACATGGTGAAAAGAAACGCTACCAATGCAGCACTTGTGATGCACGATTCGACCGCAATGACACTAAAGAGAGGCACGAACGGGTGCATTTGAAAGGAGCTTGTTTTGAGTGCACCATTTGCGGAAAAAAGTTTGCCTATAAACATTCTCTCAGTGATCATTTGAGAGTACATTCCGGTGTGAAACCGTTTTCTTGTCATACGTGTAGCAAAAGTTTTACTCACAAACATCATCTTACTCAGCACCAACGAACGCATACTGAAGAGAAACCCTTCAAATGCCGCATATGCAACCAACAATTCAAGCATAATCGCAATTGGGCAAGGCACGAAAGAGCCCATGTGGAGTGCCATCGTTTTGAGTGTGCCCAGTGCGGCAAAAAAGTCCGCGATAAGTACCACCTAGCCAAGCATATATTATCTAAATGTACTTAAATTTCAATAATTGACTACCTAAGTATCTTATGTTTTGAATCAAATCTGTTTTTTCTTCTTTTTGTTTTTTTTTTATTTTATTTTATTATTTTAAAAAGAACTTGACTTGATACTTGACCGATTTCTTAAATTCGGTTTATTCTTAGAGATTGGTTTTTGTTTGGCGTTTTTTTCCTTTTTCAATGTCAATCGAATAATGAAATTACCAAAATCAAATCAGAGTGAATTACAGAATCTCTCTATTTGATAGTCAATTCGTTTTTTTTCGAATTTTTGCGATTTTCTGGACGAATCAGTCAAGTTTTCAAAGATTACAGGGGCAAAATGCCAATTTCACCCAAATTTTCCTCGAGCTTTCTACTTATTTTTTGGGCAATTTTTGTTCCTCCCTGGACAAAGCTAAATAGTAAGAGTATGGAAAAATTTATCACCAGCCAAAATTTCAAGCGCTAATTTTGTTTATCGATTTTCGATGAATTTCTTGAGAATCAAGTTTTAGCCAAAAATGAAAAAAAAAGTTACCAAATTGACCTTGAAAGCTGAAATTTGGGATATTCCTTATTCTCTATCCGACAAATCGATTGGAAATGGTTTCAAACCGTTTTTAAGCAATTCTGAAGCCTCCAGTAGATTTTCAAGATTTGAAAATTTCCTTGAAATTTCTGCGTGTGAAGTTGGAAATTTGAAATTCACTCTGCACAATTCGTGACAAAGTTAATTGGACAGATTTTATCGCATTTTTTGAACCCCTGAAAAACCAGAGACCTGCGATTCGTTCCATTTGTAATTTTGAACCCTCTTTTTGGAGCCCCCTACTTTGGACACCTCTACCAAAGGCGTTTATGCATATTTTTTCAAATAACTTGGGGAATTTACATTTGACACACATTAGGTAGTGTCCGATAATTTTTCATTGATTTTTCCTGTAACTTCCATAGTTCAACTTTTTTGAGCCAAATTCTGAGATTTTACTTCGTTGAAATCGTGAAAACGTGATTATAACGTTTTTTCGAACAACATCTGCGATCTGGGCTGACCTGTCAATCTGTCAATCACAGTGGTTGTCATTTTGTTAGTGAGGCCAACTTTTTTTTGGCAAGTTTACTTTAACATGTTGTTTAAGATGTCCCTTTTAAGAAAGAAGTTGTCCCAGGGAATCTGTGATGGCAACTGGGGATACCTACTTCTATTCCTATTGGCATATCGCACCTCGGGAGTAATAAGGTGACATCTCAAAAAAGTGAAATTTTACAGGAGAGTGATTCTCTTTTTTTTAAAAACTTGATTCATTATTTTTATCAACTTATAATTAATTGTGAGGAATAGCACCTCATTTTAAAGATCTGGTATTCTACCTTCATTTAGCATAAGAACACTTTGAAAAATAAAATCTTAAAGAGGAAATATTTCAATGTTTGGAAAACATTTTGAGTTAGAACCTTTCATTAAAATTGATGTGGAGGCGAAAGGAAGCGTCCAAAAAAATTTTCGTATTAACAAAGTTGTAGAGAATTAAATTTCCAATCGACATAATGTCGTTAGTTTTTTTCTAGAGTGCTTAGTTTTTGAGTTTTTCTCAAAAAACTAAAATTTCATGATATGTGCAAATTCATTTTTCTGAAAAGTGATCAATTTAAAAAAATTTTTCCATTTGGTACAAACCAATAAAAAATGCACTCCTTGTGACTATTTCTAACTGACAAACATTCAAAACAATCAAAACTGTTTGTTAACACTTCGTATGTACGAAATTTGCTCAAAAAATGTGGAGTTTTTTGAGATGTCACCTTATAACTCCAAACAACTTGCAATGTTGTTGAGATTTCGAGTTAGGCCATTTGGGTTTTTTACATGATCTAGATAATGTACCCAACTCAAAGTGTTATTTTTGGTTTAGGGGGGTCATACAAGCCCCAAAAATGCAAAAACATCAAAATCAATTTTTTTTGAGATGTCACCTTATCACTCCTGAGGTGCGATATGAAGAACTATAAGATGGTCTTGGATTTTAGTGAGGTTGGCTTAGATCAACCCAGAATCTCAAATGCTATATTTTGGAACTGGCCATTTTTCTCAAAACAAGTTAAATAGGTGCTATATAATATTCATCGTGGTGTGGATTTCACTTTCAGGTTCCTAGTTTTTTCCTCCGAAGGAAAACCCCTGAAAACAACTACTGGAGATTTTGAAAAACTAGCAGAGGAACTAATTAGCCAGTTATATCAATCTTGGTCCATTTCTTCTAAGAATTTAGACACTTTTTGCGTTCATTTTTGGTAAAAATCCATGATAATAGTATGACAGGTTGGTAGTCTGTTTCTCTGGTAGTTTCGGTAGGTATGTACTACCGAATAACTCGGCCTACACCATTGATCATTTAACTTCTGTACCTAAATGGTATTATCGGTATATACAGAAGTACTTGTAGGTACAAAAAGGGCCAATATTGCGCCACCGCGTACAATAATTTATTTTTTGATGAAATGAACTTTTTTTTCCGTAACAGGTATAGTTATGCTTCATTTTGATATTTATACACCATGACTATGTTGGCAACACAATTATTCAAAAGAAAAGAACTTATCATTTGCAATATGATCTTGTTTTCCTGTAGGTAGCGGCACGGTTGCGGAATCTATCCCCCTTTCCCTGCGATATTTGTGGTACAACATTTTCCTGCAAACGTGATTGGACAAGACACCAGCATCAACACACGAAACCATTCCATTGCCAAGTCTGTGACAAACAGTTTGCTTATAAATACCACCTTCTTAGACATGGATTGAAACATAGTGAAGAGAAACCCTTCAAATGCCGCACTTGTGATGCACGATTCAAGCACTATCACCATAAAGTGGCGCACGAACGCATACATGTGGAAGGAGCTTGCTTTGAGTGCGATGAATGCGGAAAAAAGTTTCTTCATAATTGTTATCTCACTACACACATGAGAGTACATTCCGGGGTGAAACCATTTTCTTGTCAAACGTGTGGCAAAAGTTTTTCTCTAAAACATCATCTTAGCAGGCACCAACGGTCGCATAGTGAAGACAAACCCTTCAAATGCCGCCATTGCAAACAACAATTCAAGCATAATTATTATAAACGGAAGCACGAACGCGTGCATGAGGAAGGAGGTGGTTTTGAGTGCGCTGTTTGCGGAAAAAAGTTTTCCTATAAACATCATCTCGCTACACACCTGAGAATACATTCTGGTGTGAAACCGTTTTTTTGCCAAACGTGTAGCAAAAGTTTTACTCAGAAAATCCATCTGATTCGGCACCTTGGGACGCATGCTGATAAATGGGTGCACGTGGATGAAGCTTGTTTTGAGTGCGCTGAATGTGGAAAAAGTTATCCTACTAAGTGTCTCTCATTACACACCTGAGAATACATTTCGGCGTGAAACCATTTTCTTGCCAAATGTGTGGCAAAAGTTTGGGGAAATATTTTTTGCATGACGAAAAAGGGCATCATCACGACAACCATTTTTTTGTTCATAAAAGATGAATGAACAACAAAAAATGATGAAGTTCCAAGTCAGATGGCGCCTGACAATAAAATATTTATGAATGACTACGATTTTATTACGAGATGAGCAGTATTCATGGCAGAACATTATCAGTTCAATTACAATTATATTATTTATATTTTGTACAAATTTTGACAAATGATCTACTGAGGTTTTCTTTTTTTTATATATATAATAATATATATTTAACAAGTTTTATTACAATCTTAAGGAGACCTTAAATAAGTAATATTTCTGACTTTAAACAAGTTAGTTACATGACATGTGCAGGGTTCTCTGCAGTGAGAGTATACTCTGCTATTTTACGATGTATCTCTCCGGTGAGAGTACTCTATTTATTTTTTATAATATCTATGACTAATGACGAAATAAAGATCACTTTTACTATAAAAACACTATATTTATTATGAGAACTGCGACGGCCGTTTCGGTACGACACGTACCATCTTCAAGGCATGAGAACAGACTGATAAATTATTACATAATATTCGTTGAGAGCTTAAAAGTTACGCGTAGTGCTTAGGATTTAGGGAGGGGGGTAGGTACATTCGTTTGTGTAGGTGGAAAGCTGTGCAGTAGGTTACGTTGGATGCTGGTTGGAGCTTTTACTACTTCGTTGAGAACATTGTAATTGTTTTGGATATGTTTGAATACTTCAAAGTGATCTTTATTTCGTCATTATGCAAAACACTAAAAGTGATAACCTCCTTAACAAATTATCTATGACTAAGTTGTGAGGTTTTAACTGATGGATGTTTCTTTGCTTTGATCTTGTTTTGTGAGTTTTCAACTTGAGAAATTCTTTTATCCATCTTTTAAGCAGTTCCCAAATGTCTTTTAAGCTCGCCTGCTTGCTCTTCTAGTTCCTCTGGTTCATCCGATTCATCCGTGTTATTCTTTGGAAGGTTTCTTTTGACAATTTTGGCTTGTTCAGGTTTCTAAGTTGTTATCTGCTCCTGGCTTTGAGTGGTCCTTTGCTTGACACAATCAATTACTGTCATCTTTGGTTTAGATATAGCAGCAATTTTTGCTTGATATACTGGACACCCTCTCCAGTTGGTTTTATGATCACCATCACAATTGGCACACTTGGCTGGGTCTTCTTTCTTCTTCCTACATTGCTTTGTTTCATGGTCTAATTCGGACCATGCATGACAAGAGTCACCACGTAGTGGAAATGATGAGAACTACAACAAGCGGTATAGATGCTGAAAATTTAACATTGTCTCTTATGGAAGGAGCTTAGTTTTCATACATTTTTCGATAAAATCTTCAAAAGTGTTGATTTTTGGAAGAAAATCATCTGAATTTTTGTTTTCCTCGTGAAATTACCTTTAAAATGACGTATTGTAATTGTAATTTAATGGGCTCTGAATGTTTCTTTGATCATAAATGTGATGAAAAAATGGTGATAAAAGTCTAATAATATCACAAATCACGAGCGATAATTAACGATTATGCATCACATAACAAACAAAGCAAAGAAGTAAGTACTTACATATGCTGGTAGTAAATTTCACTAGGAATACAAAACTTCTACTCAAATTGGCTGAAAAACTAATATTCTTCAGCATTTTATTAAAAATCGAACAGAAACGATAATGTTCCATAAGAAGCAATGTTAAAATTCAAGCGGTATACTGCTTGCTGCTTCTTATCAGTAGAAGCACACTAGTGCGCCACACCTGCGCATGGCCCGAATCCACACTTAATGCATTTGGGTTTCCTTGCACAGTATGTTTTGGTATGACCAACCTGCTGGCAGTTTTTACATCGAGGTAGCTCCCTCTTTTTTGCTGGAGGTTCTACCTTCACTTTAGTGTGCAACAAGAACCCCATTTCATAAATGGTCTTGTTGTTTTCTTTTGGGCTAAGATATATGTACATAAAAGAGTGGTAATGCCACCTTATATGATTTCTTACTCGCAATTTCTCCAGATACATCCTTTTTCACCTCTGTTTTTTTGATAATTACATTGGTGACATTGATGGCATCATGTCCGGTTTTAATCAATTCTAATTTGATATCCTCGGGTGAAGTGGAGGGGTGTAGCCCTCTTATAACTACCTGATAGGGTTTATCTTGTTTCAACTGATATGTATGGTGCCCAATTCCATACATTTTGTGACTAGGATTCTTCCTTATAGCCTCCAGTGCCCTATACACTGCTCTAAAGCTTTGCTCATTTGAGCATGCAGTTTTAACATCTCCATTAGAGAGGGTTTGCATTATAGGGGTTTCACACTCTTCCATGCTTTCCAACATTGCAGTAAATTCAGTAATATTTTCAATTCCACTAATGTAAATAGGTGGAATACGTTTCTTTTTGAGTTTTTCACTGTGCGTTTCTTTTGACAGGATAGATTTAATGCTGTCTATTGTCATATTGCTATGATTTTCCTCTGACTCATCTGTTAATGATGCTTGTTCGCTGAGATGCTTTTCATCCTCTTTCAACTTAGCTTGATAGTGAGCTACTACTTCCCGTAAGTGGTTGATTTGCCTCTGCTGTTCTTCCAACTGTTTTTGTTGAAGTTTATTTTGTTTCACAATGGCACTGTACATAGCTGTTAGCTGGTTGTGCGTGGGATCGCCTCTTTCAAAAAAATTTGAGTGAAATTTGTAATTCAGTAGAAGAGAACCAAATTAGCCTAAGCGAAGGGAGGGCAAAAGCTTGGGAAAAAATGAGAATTTTGAGGATAGATCGGCAATTTTGTCGGCAAATGTGCAATAATTAAATACATGATTGTAAAAACTAAAATGTTGTTGGAATTTTTGTATTTTCCCATTTTTTTTGAATTTCTCACAATTTCCCAAGTTTCTCCTACTTTCGCGGGACCAGAAGTGGCAAACTGTCACCCCTTGGGTCTCTTTCCTTTCGTCCCTGAGGTCAAATGAGGAAGAGGGATCGGCCAACAAAGTCCACAAAACATTACTTCTATAAACAGCAATTTTTACCATACCTACTTCGTTTTTTGGTATCATTTTAATATTTTTTGAAAGTTTATTTCTGTTGACAAAATATCTCTTTTTGACAAAAAAACTTTGTAGTGCATGGCCTTGTTTTCTTTTTTTTAAAAAATTGATTCATTATTTTTATCAACTTACCTATATTTAATTGTGAGGAATGAATAGCACCTCATTTTAAAGATCTGGTATCCTACCTTCATTTAGCATAAGAACACTTTGAAAAATAAAATCTTAAAGAGGAAATTTTCAATGTTTGGAAAACATTTTGAGTTATAACTTATAACCTTTCATTAAAGTTGATGTGGAGGCGAAAGGAAGCGTCCAAAAAAAATTTCAAGACAACAGATGTGTAGAGAATTAAATTTTTAATCGACTTAATGACGTTAGTTTTTTGCTAGAGTGCTTAGTTTTTGAGTTTTTCTCAAAAAACTAAAATTTCATCAAGTATACTTATATGCAAATTCATTTTTCTGAAAAGTGATCAATTTAAAAAAATTTTTCCATTTGGTACAAACCAATAAAAAATGCACTCCTTGTGACTATTTCTAACTGACAAACATTCAAAACAATCAAAACTGTTTGTTAACACTTTGTATGTACAAAATTTTCTAAAAAAAAAAGGTGGCATTTTTTGAGATGTACCCTTATAACTCCTAATGGGATTTTGAGTTAGGCCATTTGCGTTTTTTACAAGATCTAGATAATGTACCCAACTCAAAGTGTAATTTTTGGTTGAGGGGGCTGGGCTCATACAAACCCCAAAAATGCAAAAACGTCAAAATCATTTTTTTTTAGATGTAACCTTATTACTGCCGAGGTGCGATACGTTCTGTGTATTAAGTATAGCTCTACAAACGAAGCATGCTTCCTAGGCAGTTGATTAGCACTGCTGTGAATGGCTCTTCGGAATTGTCACATAACTGTATCAGTCAAGGTAGTTAACACAGTGAAAAGTAAACAAACATGTTGGGGGGCCACTCGGACTCGATGGTCGAGCCAACTTGCTCACCATTCATTTTTTGATGAAGCAAACATTTTTCGAGTGTGTAGGAATTGCTTCTTCCTCGTTAAATAGGATATTCCATGGTCTACAGGATGCGCAGAAAATGAATCAAGTAGCCCAAATAATTTTTTTTTTTGGCAAAAAATACGATTGGTGAAATGTCATTACCCCAATCCAACGACTAATTACGTACAGTATGTAACGAAGTTAATTCGGACAAGTTTTATGGAATTTTTTGAAAAACAGGAAATTCTGAAAAGCTGTTGGAGGCTCTAAAACGGAACAGATATGTCTGCAATACGATAGGGTGTAAACTAAATTTCGTTGTCTTACCCCAAGCGGAGGCGAAACAGTAATAATTTATCACATTTTAAAACCAAAAGCGTGTATGATGATTGATAAAGTTGAAGTGCAGAGTGAATTATGGATTTCCAGCTCTTTTGGTGGAATGTTATGGAAATTTCGAGCGTTAAAAATCTGCTGAAGGCTCCAGTAGGTAATTTCCAGAACGTGCAATCGACTTCATAGTGTATTGAAATTACGTAGTATACAGAATAAATTTCTGCTTTCCAACTTCATTTGATGAGATTTAAGCTCTCTTGAAAACCAAATTTAAACCAAAAAGGAGGGAGAAAAATCAAAGTCCCAACAAATTGACCTTGAAAGCTGAAATTTGAGATACCTGTACCCTATTTTCGACTACCAAATCAAGAGGAAACAGTTTCCAACCGTTTTGAGCAGTTCTTGTGCCTGCAGTAGGTTTTTGTAATTTGAAATTTCCACAGAATTTCATCAAATGAGGTTGGAAATACGAAATTCACGCTGCATTCCAACTTAAACACGCCATTGCGTCGACTGTTGGTGATTTTAGGTCATTTTGGAGCATGCAGCATTCCAGGGCTTATTGAAAATTCTTGGAAACTGCAGTACATTTTTGAAACTTGAATGCTTATTAATAGATATGTCCCCTTTCAGAAAAAAGTTGTCCCAGTGGATCGGCGAGGGAGGGGAGATGCACCTATTCTATACCTTTTAGCATAATTATGATGAACTAGGTACCTACTCGTAGGTACATATAAACAGTCTTGGATTTTAGTGAAGTTGGCTTAGGTCGACGCAGAATTTCAAATGCTGCATTTTGGAACTGGACCATTTTTCTTGATACCTACTAGTCAAATAGGGACTAAAGCGAAAAATCCGCCATTTTCTTGAAAACTATTCTTCTTTGAGCCTGTTCCTCTGCGGGCGTAGGTGATATTAAACATAAGACTTTTTAGGGGGTACCTCGTATTTCATGGGCACCCTGTATGCGTTGTAGTATTGGGTATTAGTTATGCCCCACAAATACCAAAATACAGCATACAGGGTACCCAAAAATACAGAGTACCTCCAAAAAACACAATTATTCAAAAGAAGACGACGTGTTATTAGCGATATGATCTTTTATCCTGTAGGTAAAGGTACTGATACGGAATTCATTCCCCTACTGCTGCGATATTTGTGGTACACTGTTTTCCTGTGAACGTGATTGGTCAAGACATCAGCGAGAACATTCGAAGCCGTTTCACTGCCAAGTCTGTGACAAACAGTTTGCTCATAAAAGCTCTTTAATTTCACATGGATTGACTCATGATGAAAAGAAAGACTACAAATGCCGCATTTGTGACGCACGATTCAAGCACAATTCCAGTAGATTGGAGCACGAACGCATGCATGCGAGAGGAGCTCTTTTCGAGTGCCCTGATTGCGGAAAAAAGGTTTCCTCTAGACTCAATCTCATTAGACACATGAAACTCGTACATTTTGGTGTGAAACCGTTTCTTTGTCAAACGTGTAGCAGAAGGTTTACTCAAAAACACCATTTTACTGACCACCAACGACGGATCCATAGTACATATGTAATGAGAAACCCTTCAAATGCCGCATATGCAACCAACAATTCAGTCATCAAGGTAGTAAGGCAACGAACGTATCCATGTGTAGGGCCCTCGTTTTGAGTGTGCCCATTGCGGCAACAAATTCCTAGATAAGCGCACCTTTGCCAATCACATGTCATATGAATGTGTACTTAAATTTCATTAACTCAATTGAATACCTAACTGAATGTGCACAGATTCAAATTTGTTTTTTCTTTGTATTTTTTGTTTTTTTTTATCAACGTGAAAAAATTTGACTCGATACTTGAGCGATTTCTTTGATCAAGTTTATTCTTAGAGATTGGTGCCTAAATTCCTTACTGACACTCAACTTGTATTTGTACTTCAACTTACATGTGGGAAAAAATACATGATGGTACATACATGTAGTTTGTGTTTGTGTTTTTCTTTTCTTTTTCGAAGTGTATCGATTAATGAAGTTACCAAAAGCAAATCAGAGTGAATTACAGAATCTCTCAATTCGATAGTAGATTTTTTTTTCAAATTTTTCTTGAACGAACTTGCCAAAAAAAAAACCGACCCTACTAATCAAATGGAGCCCACTTTGATTGACATGTCTTTCCAACATATCGCACCTCGGGAGTAATAAGGTCACATCTCAAAAAAGTGAAATTTTACAGGAGAGTGATTTTCTTTTTTTTAAAAACTTGATTCATTATTTTTATCAACTTATAATTAATTGTGAGGAATGAATAGCACCTCATTTTAAAGATATGGTATCCTACCTTCATTTAGCATAAGAACACTTTGAAAAATAAAATCTTAAAGAGGAAGTATTTCAATGTTTGGAAAACATTTTGAGTTATAACCTTTCATTATAGTTGATGTGGAGGCGAAAGGAAGCGTCCAAAAAAAATTTCATGATGACTAAGTTGTAGAGAATCAAATTTCCAATCGACAAAATGTCGTTAGTTTTTTTCTAGAGTGCTTAGTTTTTGAGTTTTTCTCAAAAAACTAAAATTTCATGATATGTGCAAATTCACTTTTCTGAAAAGTGATCAATTTAGAAAAATTTTTCCATTTGGTACAAACCAATAAAAACTGCACTCCTTGTGACTATTTCTAACTGACAAACATTCAAAACAATCATAACTATTTGTTAACACTTTGTATGTACGAAATTTGCTCAAAAAAGGTGGAGTTTTTTGAGATGTACCCTTATAACTCCAAACAACTTGCAATGTTGTTGAGATTTTGAGTTAGGCCATTTGCGTTTTTTACAAGATCTAGATAATGTACCCAACTCAAAGTGTAATTATTGGTTGAGGGGGGGTCATACAAACCCCAAAAATGCAAAAACATCAAAATCAATTTTTTTTGAGATGTGACCTTATTACTCCCGAGGTGCGATATGTAGTACTCGCACAAAATTTTTTGAACTAGACAAGCCACAAGTCAGCTAGATCGTAAAAGGTAAAAGCATGCACAAATTCTATTACCAGCCAAAATTGCAAATGGTTAGGTTCATTTTTGGATTTTTGATGAATTTTTGAAATCCGATTTACGTAGGTAAGCCAAAAATGAGAGGAAAATCAAAATTTTATAAAATTGACCTACAAAGCTGAAATTTGGGATATATCTTATTTTCGACTTGCCAAATCGATTGAAAACGGTTTCAAACCGTTTTTAGGAGTTGCCACTTGCCAGTAGATGAGTAGACAAGTGAAAGCATATTTTTAATATTTTATTTCAAGTTCTCAAGTTTCTTTTCGTTTTCGATACTTCAATAAGTAGGTTTTTATTGATTAGAATTTTTTTCTCTCACAAGGGAACCTCTTGAGGTGTCCGCTTCCGATTTGAACGGGATCGCGATTTCTTGAAAGACCAATTCATATCTCGATATTTGGCGAATGTTTGAAAATTCAAAATTGACTGTTTTTGGTGATTTATAGTCTACTTTATTTTTTAATTGATCAGTAAAACTGATCAAAATAAATTCTAAAACTGATATTAATTCCCCAAATCGAAATTTCGCCATCTCCAGCCATTCTGGAGACTCCAGCGCGATTTTTCAATTTCTCCTGAATTTCTAATTTGCTCCAGAAGACGTTAACATGAAGTTGGGCAGCTTAAAATCAAGTTGTGTGTTATACTCTACCTGTTTAACGAATTTAACTACATTTGAGCCGATTCTGGAGGAGACACCTCAAGAGTGGTTTTTTGACCAGCTGTTTTTCAAAATAAAAATATTCAAAAATCAAAAAATTCCCGCTTGCGAGAAAATTTTTGAAATTTGCGCAGATCGCAGTATTTTCTCATGAACTAACCCTACGAGGACGAATTTCGCCATTTCCAGCCATTCAGGAGCCTCCAGAGCGATTTTTCAATTTCTCCAGAATTTCTAATTTGCTCCAGAAGACGTTAATATGAAGTTGGGCAGCTTAAAATCAAGTTGTGTGTTATACTCTACCTGTTTAACGAATTTATCTACATTTGAGCCAATTCTGGAGGAGACACCTCAAGAGTGGTTTTATGACCAGTTTTTTTCGAAATAAAAATATTCAAAAATCAAAAAATTCCCGTAATTTCTGAAATTTGCACAGATCGCAGTATTTTGTCATGAACCAACCCTACGAGGACGAATTTCGCCATTTCCAGCCATTCTGGAGCCTCCAGCGCGATTTTTCAATTTCTCCAGAATTTTCAATTTGCTCCAGAAGGGGTGAATGTGAAGTTGGGCAGCTAATAATCGAGTTGTGTATTATACTCGTCCTGTTTAACGAATTTATCCACATTTGAGCCGATTCTGGAAGGGGACACCTCAAGAGTGGTTTTTTGACCAACTTTTTTTCAAAATAAAAATATCCAAAAATCAAAAATTTCTCGTTTGTGAAAATTTTTCGAAATTTGCGCGAATCGCTGTATTTCGTATTTCGTCATTAATCAACTCCACGAGAGCGAATTTCGCCATTTCCAGCCTTTCTGCGGTCTCCTTTCAATTTTTTGGATATTTTTATTATGAGAAAAGCTGGTCAAAAAAATGAAAAAACCACTCTTGACTTCTCTTGAGGTCAGGCGACCGCCCATGAATCCGTAACTGTAACCGTAACCATACTATATCGATTGCAATGTTGCCAACTGTCACGCTAAAAACACATGCATTCAACTTGTGGGATGTAAACAAACAGAACAGTTTATTGATAATGTTGATAACCAAAGCCGGCTAACTTTAAAATTCAATATTTTTCATGCAACAGGTACTTTTTAAATGAATAATCCGATGAATGGTGTATTGTAATTTGAAAAAATTTGGCTGACAAAGAAAAATACGTTTGTGTTGTGATGAAAACCCCTTAAATATATTGACGCACGTGTCAACAATATGGATTTATCAGATTGTTTTTCTGAAGAGAAATCCGAGCAGGGCATGCTTACGAGCGTCTAGATTCATTTCTATGGCGGGTTGTAGTGGAATTTTTTTTTCTGGACTTGGACGTTTTTTCGTCTTGGGATAAACATGTTATCTTATCATAGGTATGGATACAATTATTCGTGTATAAAATGCAACTTTTTCGATTGTTCGCGGGTTCGGATGAACTTTCATGAGGTCTCAAATTAAAGACGATGAAATTCCTTATCGATTGGTGTTAAATTTTTATTATTTCGCGTAAAAATGACGATTTTATGAATACTTTTATTTCACTGATTTTTGCATACTACGTACGTCATCTTCAAACTGAAAATACTCGAAATTTTCATTAGACACATACGTATTTGAATACAGCAAAATGTTCGTAATGTTATCCTCTTTAAAATGAGCTATTACCGAAAGCTCTACATGCAACCGTTCAAAAGTTTTCGAAGTTTTAAGTTGCGAATACAAGCTGCGGATGGTAAGTATTGATCTTTAAATTAATATTACTCGAAATTTTCAGTGGACACATAGGTATTTTAATACATCAAAATGTTCGTAATTTTATCCTCTTTAAAATGGTTGTTTACCGAAAGCTCTACCTTCAACCGTTCAAAAGTTTTTGAAGTTCAAAGTTGCGGAAAGTGGTCTAATTGTGTTATTATTATGGTTATCGTGTTATCAGTAAGTTATAGTTTTGATCAGTAACCACTTTTCGCAACTTTGATCTTCAAAAACTTTTGAACGGTTGAAGGTAGAGCTTTCGGTAAACAACCATTTTAAAGAGGATAAAATTACGAACATTTTGATGTATTAAAATACCTATGTGTCCACTGAAAATTTCGAGTAATATTAATTTAAAGATCAATACTTACCATCCGCAGCTTGTTTTCGCAACTTAAAACTTCGAAAACTTTTGAACGGTTGCATGTAGAGCTTTCGGTAATAGCTCATTTTAAAGAGGATAACATTACGAACATTTTGCTGTATTCAAATACGTATGTGTCTAATGAAAATTTCGAGTATTTTCAGTTTGAAGATGACGTACGTAGTATGCAAAAATCAGTGAAATAAAAGTATTCATAAAATCGTCATTTTTACGCGAAATAATAAAAATTTAACACCAATCGATAAGGAATTTCATCGTCTTTAATTTGAGACCTCAAGAAAGTTCATCCGAACCCGCGAACAATCGAAAAAGTTGCATTTTATACACGAATAATTGTATCCATACCTATGATAAGATAACATGTTTATCCCAAGACGAAAAAACGTCCAAGTCCAGAAAAAAAAATTCCACTACAACCCGCCACGGAAATGAATCTAGACGCTCGTGGCATGCTTGGAACTTCCAGTGATCAAGTTACCTCAAACCAGTTCAATAATAATATCTCGTTCAAGATCGAAAATGGTGCTTATCCGTCTGATCAAGAAAAGTAAGTCAATTCGTTTAGAAAACCATCGCCTTTGAACATGTTTTTCTGATTTGTTATTGAAACAATACATCTTTTATTTTAATAGTGACGAGCCTTACGAAATTCAATGTGAAACTGATGAGCAGTTTACGAAAAATGAAGACGTGTGCGTCGCATGTGGATATATCTCAGCGTACGAATTTTTTAGGTAAGTAAACAGTAATTTGCTTACTTATGTACAGTGCACATGTAACTATTGATTCGTCATTCTAATTAGCTTCAATTTTTAAATTCTAGTTTCCCGATTAATGCTGATATTCGACAGCAATGGGCGAAGTTTTGTGATATGAATTTAGATAAAATAAAACCACATTTTCGCCTTTGCGATGGACATTTTAAACCCGAAGACTATCAAATCTCGATGCAACGTAGAGTATTGATGCCAACAAGTGTTCCAACCTTACGACCAAAAGTGAAACACAACTTCACGCCTTCGATTAGTCAGAGCTTTCAATTCGGTACAGATATGAATACTTTTTCAAAGCCAACGTTGAATATAAACACATCGCAAAATACGATATGCAGCTCGGACATTGAAAGTAAAATACATTAATTATTATCATACTGGTCTTCGATAACCACGATTTAATTTGATAATTTTGATTTTGGTTTAGGAAACACTACCACCACCGATGTTCGTAATAAACGATTGCGCAGGAATTTTAAAGATATTACGAATAATCAGGACAGCATTCCTCCTAAGGCAGCGAAATTGACAAACTTGAAACTTGGAAAGTATCAGCTATTAGAGAAAAATTTACGATCCGATATCTTCAGATTGAAGATACGATGTTCTCGTCTCGAAGATACTGTTTCCAACTTTAAAAATGAAATCAAGCAACAGGTTGAAGAATGCTTCGGTTAGTATCATCGTAGTTCTTTACATATGTTTTTCTTTAAAATGTCTCGTTATTTTCAGTAAAAAAAATATATTCGATTATTTTTACTTTAATTTTCTGTTTCTTTGTTTATTTTTCAGTTACACGAGCAAATAATGCCGGAAATGTTGCGAGAGATATTCAAAACTCGACTTCATCGATTAACGCTTCTTCAGAAAATTCGAGACACAATCTTCGTATTACGGAGGTACGAACTGATCAACGTTCTGTAAAAGGTCAGTAGATATTTAGTATTAGTTTGTTCAGAACATATAATATATATTTTTTTAATTGTTGGAAAATGAAGAGAGGAAAGAGATAGCTCATTTGCTATTTGATTCAATCATGTTTAACCGACTGGGGAAATAAGGATCAGTAAATATGTACTTTCTTATTCGAGAAATAAACAACTTTGAACTCTCGTTTTTCAGATGCGCTTGTAGGATCTGCCGAACGGGTTACCGAAGATGGTTACCTTTCGGATTCGAGCATGCCTTGCCTAGAAATATCCATCGACGATCCTCAGAGAGTAGAAGTAAAGCAAGAATTATTTACCGAAGAAGGTTAGTAATTACGTTAGCTTGTGGAAAATGTGGGCACATCACAAGGGACATTTTAAAGTAAAATTTCCAGAAAAACGTTGGCCTTATTAACAAAATCAAAGTTCGATTTTTGACTAATTTAAAAAAATCAAAAAACCAAAACTGAGGGAAAAAATTGAAATTTCACCAAATTGACTGGAATTTAGAAAGCTAAAATTTGGCTTTGGCGAATACCCAATTTTCGTCCTGTTGAATCGATTGTAAACGATTTCAAACTATTTTGAGCTATTCTGGAGTCTCCAGCGGATTTTTGAAACTTGAAATTTCCACAAAATTTTACCTATCACTAGCGGTCGGAAGGCTGAAATTCATTCTGCAATAAACTAATCTCAATACACTATGAAGTCGACTACATGTAGATTTCAAGTGGTTTTGGAGCCTCCAGCGACTTTTTGGAAATTACTGGTGCCTCCAGCAGATTTTTCAATGCTCGAAATTTCCATAAAATTTTGCTAAACAGAGCTGAAAATCCTATTTGTAACCTACCGAATCGATTGGAAACGGTTTTGAATTATTTTTTAGTAGTGCAGGAGCCTCCAGCGGATTTTTGAAACTTGAAATTTTCACAATATTTCATCACAAGCGGTTGGAAAAACTAAATTCATTCTGTAAACTTATTTTAGTATACTATGAAGTCGACTGCAGGTGAATTTCAAGTCGTTTTGGAGCCTGTTCGGTGAATTTTCGAAAACTACTGGAGTCTCCAGTAGATTTTTGAAACTTGAAATGTCTATAGAATTTCATTCAATGGAGTTGGAAATCCAATAAAGTTTCTGCTTTCAAACTGCATTTGATGAAATTTTGTAGAAATTCCAAGTCTCAAAAATCTGCCGGAGGCTCCAAGTAAAAAGTAGCTAGAGGCTACAAAATAACTCAAACTCACCAGCAGTCGGCTTCATAGCGTCTATGAGTTACAATGCATCATGAATTTCGGATTTCAGATTTCATATCGCACCTCGGGAGTAATAAGGTGACATCTTAAAAAAGTGAAATTTTACAGGAGAGTGATTTTCTTTTTTTTAAAAACTTGATTCATTATTTTTATCAACTTATAATTAATTGTGAGGAATGAATAGCACCTCATTTTAAAGATCTGGTATCCTACCTTCATTTAGCATAAGAACACTTTGAAAAATTAAATCTTAAAGAGGAAATATTTCAATGTTTGGAAAACATTTTGATTTAGAACCTTTCATTAAAGTTGATGTGGAGGCGAAAGGAAGCGTCCAAAAAAATTTCATGTTAACAAAGTTGTAGAGAATTAAATTTCCAATCGACGTAATGTCGTTAGTTTTTTTCTAGAGCGCTTAGTTTTTGAGTTTTTCTCAAAAAACTAAAATTTCATGATATGTGCAAATTCATTTTTCTGAAAACTGATCAATTTAAAAAATTTTTTCCATTTGGTACAAACCAATAAAAAATGCACTCCTTGTGACTATTTCCAACTGACAAACATTCAAAACAATCAAAACTGTTTGTTAACACTTTGTATGTACGAAATTTGCACAAAAAAGGTGGAGTTTTTTGAGATGTCACCTTATAACTCCAAACAACTTGCAATGTTGTTGGGATTTTGAGTTAGGCCATTTGGGTTTTTTACATGATCTAGATAATGTACCCAACTCAAAGTGTTATTTTTGGTTGAGGGGGGTCATACAAGCCCCAAAAATGCAAAAACATCAAAATCAATTTTTTTTGAGATGTCACCTTATTACTCCCGAGGTGCGATATAATGATTTGGTAAATCGAAAATACAGTAACTATTCCTCAAATTTCAACCATCTCGGTCAATTTGGTAAAATTTTGATTTTTTTCTTCATTTCTGACTTAAATTGGATTTTCAAAAATTCATCAAAAATCGGTTTTTCTTGCGAATCTTTCTAGTATTGGGAAGCAAAACTCGCGCCTTCGGCTAACCTGTCAATCGGTCAATTTTTTTTTTGCAAGGATGCTTTAAAATGTTCCTTAGGATGTCCTCTTTCAAGAGAAAAGTTGTCCCAGAGCAAGGAGTAAATATCCCTATTGCCATATGCCGTGCTAAACGAGAAAGATAAATAATTCTGAGTTGATAACTGTCAGTATTTCTGGATTTTCAGTTATGCTCGATGTACCTGCCGAAAAGGTTGCCGAAGATAATCACTTTGTGAATTCGACAATTTCTCCCCGAGAAATATCTACCGACCGTCTTCAAAATGCGAAGGCAATCCTTAAACCATTTTCCATAAGAGGTGAGTAAGAAATTATACGTATGTATTTAGAATTATTATTATGCTGTCATGAGAAGAAACACAACACACTGTTGGGCTTATACGTGTATTTTTTTTTTCAGTAACGAACGCAGAAACTTCCAGAAATGTAACTGAAAATAATCGCTATCCTTTGACTACGTCTTCAGAAAATTCGAATAGTAGTCCTGGCAGTACAGAGGATCCACCTGCGCAACATTTCGAAAAAGGTGAGTGTGAAGTAAGAGTACATCGGGTGATTTCATTTTTTTTTAAATTTAATTTTTCGGTACCTTTTTTATTTTTTGAATTTGACTACTCACCTGCTGAGTATAAGAGTACGAATATTTTCAAATTGAGAGGTAAACAAAATTCTATGAAAAATGAATTATTTCTTTATTTCTCCAAAGAAGATGTACCATTTAGTTACCTACCTCCTTTTTAATTTCAATTTTTATTTTTCAGTCACACCTCCGGAACCGGAATATTCTGACGAAAATAGTCAATCTCCAAATTCTACCATTCCTTCCTCAGAAAAGTCGTTAGAGAGTCGTGATAACGCAGAGGCGCGAGCAGGATGCTCAAAAACTCAAGAAAACTCCGGTCGCCGTCCGATGCCTCGATCTGCAAAACAGAAAAAACATCTCCCAAACGTAAAAAAGCCAACGCGAAACTCCAGCAATGATTCAAACAAGGTTAGTACATTGATATACTGCATTAGGGTATAGATGGTGAAAAAAAAATGTAAGAGGATTTCGATAAAAATTAGTGAAGACGTGTATTTGAAGTTGAAAGTTGCTCGGAAAAAATTTTAGCTCCGGAGGTGCTCCTGGAGGAAAGATATGGATCCTCGATAAGGGGACGTTTCCACGATTTTTTTCGCTCTAGCTCCTACTTTTTTTTCCAAGAAGAATGGCCCAGTTACAAAAGTGTAAAGATAGCTTAGTTGTGTTTGTGTATTATTCAAGATTCCGCGTAAATCTATAAGCCATTTCCATTGAATATTCTCCAGACCACTTTCAGAGTTCTACTCGGGGATTGGAATAATGGAAATGTACAAATCTGATATTTTCGAGTGAATTCGTGTTCTGAAAAATTGTTTTTCGAAATATTTCACATTAGTCAAGCCAACATATCAAGTATGCCAATTTTTGCCCATTAAGTATTGCTAATTTCTAAAAATGGAAGAAATGTTGAATTTGATAAGGTTTTAGCTGCTCATCTCGAGTTTTTGAAATTATTGGCAGTATGTACATATTTACCGAAAAATTGGCACCACTGTGTTTCGAAAAACATTTCAAAACGCCAATTTATTTGAGAATAGGCGATTTTCAAATTTTCAGATGCTCAGTAGAACCCTATAGTTACTTGTCAATCCCGCGTATAACAATAGAAAAAATGCACTCCCACCTCCCCTCCCCACTGATCTATTGGGACAACTTTTCTTTTGAAAGGGATCATCTCAAATCGCAAATTATTTTTATTAAACATAAGACCCTTTTAAGTGGGTACTGATACGAAGTATTTTTGCGCACTCTGTATTATGTACTTATCTAAGTTACTTCATTTTGGTATTTATGGGCATAACTAGTTGGCAACACAATTATTCAAAAGAAAAGGATGTGTCATTTGCGATATGATCTTTTTTTATGTAGGTAAAGGTACAGATACGGAATACACTCCCTTACTGCTGCGATATTTGTGGTGCAAAGTTTTTCCATAAACGCGAATGGACAAGACATCAGCATGAACATACAAAGCCGTTTCACTGCCAAGTCTGTGACCAACAATTTGCTGATAAAATCCGTTTTATTAATCATGGATTGACACATAGTGAAAACAAACGCTTCAAATGTCACATTTGTGATGCACGATTCCAGTACAAACACAGTAAATTGGAGCACGAACGCGTACATGTGGAAGGAGCCCGTTTTGAATGCGATGTTTGCGGAAAAAAGTTTTCCTATAAACATCATCTCATCAGACACCTGAAACTACATTCCGGTGTGAAGCAGTTTTCTTGTCAAACGTGTAGCAAACGGTTTACTCGAAAAGACTATCTTACTCGGCACCAACGGACGCATACTAAACAGAAGCCCTTCCAATGTCGCATATGCAACCAACAATTCAAGCTTAATCGCTATAGGGCAGTGCACGAACTTTTCCATGTGGAGGGCCCTCGTTTTGAGTGTGCCCATTGCGGCAAAAAATTGACCAGCAAGCGCAACTTAGCCAATCACATATCATCTAAATGTACTTAAATTTCAATAATTGAACAGGTACATACTGAATGGGTATAGATTTAAATTTGATTTTTTTTGTTTTTTTTTTATCGACGTGAAAAAAACTTGACTTGATACTTGAGCGATTTCTTAAATTCAGTTTATTCTTAGAGATTGGCGCGTAAATGCCTTATTGACACCCAATACTTGTACTTCAACTTGTATGTAATATGGAAAAAAATACACGATGGTATTTTATGCTGGGAGGTTTTTTTTTCTTTTTCAAAGTCTAAAAATTAATGAAGTTACCAAAACCAAATCAAAGTGAATTACATAATCTCTCAGTTAGATTGTCGATTTTTTTTTTTGAATTTTTGCGATCTTGTGGACAAATCATTCAAGTTTTCAAAAATGACTCCTCGCAAAATGCTAATTTCACCGAAATTTTCTATAGTTTACTCATCATTTTTTCACAATTTTCGTCCCTCTTTCAACCTACCATATTATTTTTTGAGACTGTTTCAATCCTTATAATAAGCACAAATCTCGCCTCTCCTCTGGTTCTCTTTCTTCAAAAGTACCAGATTTCAAAATTTGCAACTGCACAATGCTAGATCGAAAGAGCATGCAAAAATTCATCACCAGTCATGATTTCAAGTGCTGAAGTCAATTTTTCGATTTTTGATACATTTAAAAAAATTAAATTTACACCAAAAATGAGAAAAAAAATCAAAATTTTACCAAAGGAGGAGTATCGATAAGGCCATTTTTTGGGCCCGAACAATTATCGATTCGACCACTGTTAAAATGTTGTAATAAATATCCCAAATACGAATCCGCAGTTAGTTAACTCAAAATGACAAATTTTTTGAGCTCCAGGGGTTCTCAAAGTTGCGAATAAAAAAATAATTTTAGGAACCACTGAGTATCATTTTCAAACCCTTTTTCAGCGTAATATATCTGTTTGAACCTAATAAACGTTATGCGAGGTGATTTTTTTTATTTTCGACGCTCGGGGGCAAATTGGGGGGTTTTGATTTTTTGAAAATTTTGGAACCACCATTTTGAACCTACCCCTTTGAACCTCGCTAAAAAGCTCTTTACAGTTTATTAGTATCCGAAAGACCTCCATCATACCAAATTTTGAACTCAATAAAATTATGCGCTGGTACTCAAAAATTCAATTTTCCAATTTTTCGTAATTGCAATATTTTGGGAACCCCTGGAAAAATAAAAACCTGCGATTTGCGCCAAACGTAACGTTTTAAGGTATATATTCAATTACCCAGATGAAAACGTTTATTTAAGCTCCCTGTTTATTCGTAATTTTGAACCCTATTTTTGGAGCCCCCACTTTAGGGACCCCTAAAAAAAGGCATTTATGCATATTTTTTCAAACAAATTGAAAAATTTACATTTGAAACACTCTAGCAAGTGCTCGATAATTTTTCATTTGATTTTTCTTGTAACTCTAAAAATTGAGCTTTTTTTGGCCAAATTCTTAGATTTAACTCTTCGAAAAGACGTGAAAATAACGTTTTCACGATTTCAACGAAGTAAAAATGTCAGAATTTGACCCCAAATAGCTCAATTTTGGAAGTTACAGGAAAAATCAAATGAAAAATTATCGAGTACTTGCTAGTGTGTTTCAAACGTAAATTCTTCAAATTATTTGAAAAAATATGCATAAACGCCTTTTTTAGGGGTGCCTAAAGTGGGGGGCTGTAAAAAAGGGTTCAAAATTACGAATATAGAGATAGCTCAATTAAACTTTTTAATCAAGATAGTTGAATATATGCCTCAAAACGTTACGTTTAGCGCAAATCGCAGGTTTCTAGTTTTTCAGGGGTTCCCAAAATATCGAAATTACAAAAAATTGGAAAATTGGATTTTTGAGTACCAGCGAAAAATTTTATTGAGCTCAAAATTTGGTAGGATGGAGTTCTTTCGAATACTAATAAACTGTGAAAAGCTTTTTAGCGAGGCTCAAAGGGATAGGTTCAAAATGGTGGTTCCAAAATTTTCCAAAAATCAAAACCCTCCCAATTTTTGCCCCTGAGGGTCGAAAATAAAAAAAAATCACCTCGCATAACGTTTATTAGGTTCAAACAAATGTACGCTGAAAAAGTTTTTGAAAATAATACTCAGTGGTTTCTAAAATTCTTTTTTTATTCACAACTTTGGGAACCCCTGGAGCCCAAAAAATGGTCATTTTGGGTCAATTAACTACGGATTCGTATTTGGGACATTTATTACAACATTTTAAGAGTGGTTGAGTCGATAACTGTTCGGGCCCAAAAAATGGCCTTATCGATACTCCTCCTTTACCTTGAAAGCTGAACTTTGGGATATTCCCTATTTTCAAGCTGTCAAATTGATTGTGGAAACGGTTTCAAACCATTTTGTGCAGTCCTTGAGCCTGCAGCAGATTTTTGAAACTTGAAATTTCCTCAAAATTTCTTACAAATGGAGTTGAAAATTCGTTTACGCTGCACTCCAAATAACTTAAACATGTTATTTATTATACGTCAACTGCTGGAGTGTTTCAGTAATTTTGGAGCCTTCAGCAACATTTTGAAAATTCTTGAAGCTTCTAGGCGAATTTTTGAAAGTTGGGAGCTTCCATTTGTACAGAATTTCATCAAGGAGCCGAAATTTACTGTGCACAATACGTGACAACGTTAATTCGGACAGCTTTTATTGATTCTCGGAGTTGATGTCGAAAATTGGGTGTAAACTCAAGAGGAGGTGAAAGGGTGGTTTGTCAAATTTTCACAGGTGTATGATGAAATTGTAGTGCAGACGGAATTATGGACTTTTAGCACTTATGGTAAAATTTTATGGAAATTTTGAGCTTTGAAAAAAAACAAATCGAGTACCTACTGCCAACTGGCTAGAGCGAAAAACCACAATTTTTTCGAAAATGATTTTTCTTCAAGCCTCATCCTCTTCTAGAGGCATCCTCGGAGGCAAACAAACTCCTGAGTAACATTCAAAATTTAGGTAATTCACAAATCAATGTAAAATCCTCTGAAATCTTTTTTTTTTTTTTTTTTTTTTTTTAGATCGAATAGGTATCCTAATATTTTGTTATGTATTGTAAGTACGTGTATTTACTTTAGCTCCACAAATGAAGCACGTTTCATAGGCAATTGATTAAGACCGCTGTGAACAGTTCCTAAGAATTTTTATAAAACCATCAGTAAACTCCCATACACACCTATAATTTTGATGTAGATATCTATACAACAATAGATAGAAAAAGGGCCAAATGTAGCGCCACCAAACAATTTACTTTTGAATGAAATGAACATTTCTTCGAGTGTGTAGATGTAGAAAATGTTTTTTGTTCGTAAAAATAGTATATTCCATGGCCTACAGGGTCCTCAGAAATATTGAGTACCTTCAAGAAAGTATTAAAAAATACAGATTGGCAACATGAAACAAATGTATGTACTTACTGTCATCACCCCAATCCAATGGACCAATCTTGAGCTATCATTACTGTTATCCGCTGTGATCAACCCGGATAATAAACATAAAACTTTTTGGGGGTTTCTACTCTGTATTTATGGGCACCCTGTATGTGCTTTATGAGGCATAACCAGTTGGCAAGAATTATTCCAAAGAAAACAACATGTCATTTTCAATATGATCTGTTTTTCCCATAGGCGAAGGAACGGATGCTGGACTCATTGCCTTACTGCTGCGATATTTGTGGTAGTAAATTTACCTATAAACGTGATTGGACAAGACATCAGCAAGAACATTCGAAGCCGTTTCAATGCCAAGTCTGTGACAAACAGTTTGCTGAAAAAATCCGTTTTATTAGACATGGATTGACTCACAGTGAAAAGAAACGCTACAAATGCGGCATTTGTGATGCACGATTCAAGTACAATTGCAATAAATTGGAGCACGAACGCGTACATGTGGAAGGAGCTCGTTACGAGTGCACTGTTTGCGGAAAAAAGGTATCCCGGAAACACTCTCTCATTGAGCACCTGAGAATACATTCCGGTGTGAAACCGTTTTCTTGCCAGACGTGTAGCAGAAGTTTTACTCAAAAAAATCATCTTACTCAGCACCAACGAACGCATAGCGAAGAGAAACCCTTCGAATGCCGCATATGCAACCAACAATTCAAGCATAATCGTAATTGTGCAAGGCACGAAAGAGCCCACGTGGAGGGCAATCGTTTTGAGTGTGCACATTGCGGCAACAAATTCCGCGATAAGCACGACCTAACCAATCACATATCATTTAAATGTACTTAAATATCAACGATTGAGTACCTCTACCTATCTAATTTGTATTTCTTTGTTTTGTTTTTTTTTCCAATGTGAAGAAAACTTGTCTTGATACTTGACGGATTTCTGAAATTCAGTTTATTTTCAGTGATAAGCGCGTAAATGCCTTACTGACACCCAACTTATCCTTTAGTTAATATGTGGAAAAAATACACATATGTAATGGTATTTTATGTTTGGTGTTTTTTTTTTTCAAATTCCTTCCATTAATGAAGTTATCAAAAATTCAAAATCTAATCAGAGTTGATTATAAAGAATCTGTAAACTCCATAGTCGATTTATTTTTTTGAATGTTTGTGCCTTGCACGACATTTTTAAAACTGGGCAGAGTTAGATCGAAGTAGCATGCAATAATTTATCACTAGCCACAATTCCAAGTTACAAAGTGTATTTTTTAATTTTTGGTGAATTTTTAAAAATCAAGCCAATAAGGAATGAGAAAAAAATTTATCATCAGGCGAACCCCCCCTCCCCCTTCCCACCAACCGTCACTCATGCATTCATCTGGGATAACTAAGTATGTACTGTCTTAAAGGGAACATCCAAGTAACATTTTAACGCAAACTTGCAAAAAAAAAAACTTTTGCACTATCAACAAAAATGGCTGCCATTTTGATTGACTAGTTAGCCCGAACCGCAGATTTTGCTTATCAACTAATGACTTGTAGGACATTTTTTGAACTGGATAAAGCTACATGGAAAACGCATACAAAAATTTATGTTCGCCCAAAATTTCAAGTGCTAAAGTGCTCTTTTTGATTTTTGGTGAATTTATAAAAATCAAATTTACACACCAAAAATGAGAAAAAAAATCAAAATTTCACTTCTTAAATGAATCTAGAAATCTGAAATTTGAAATACACGTATACTTAATACTTATATTTCCATCGCTTACATATCGCACCTTGGGAGTAATAAGGTTAGGTACGGGTACATCTAAAAACTGGACAGTGTGCGTAGCTAGCTGCCTTTTCTACAGCTATAACCGTTATTACATCTAGGTAGTGCATAAGTGAATCAACCATGTCACAGTAATGAGAATTTTTGAAACTCTCACTGCTTCAAAATAATAATTGTTTTTCAGTGTTTTCATATTTTCCAAATTACAATAGGTATTTCAGAATAATTTATAAGCTTGTATATTGCTTCTAAATTAAGAAATTTCTAGTTGTTTTTCATAGTTTGCATTGTTTTAAAATTTACAAAATTTCAAATCAATTTCCCGAATTCCCCATCGCTACAATTTCATAAAGTTTTCAATAAATTTTCAGAATTTTGCATTGCTGCTGAGTTAGGAAATTTGCAATCAATTTTTAGAATTCACATTGCCTCTAAATAGTCAAATTTTGAATAATTTTTCAGAATTCTTATTGTCTTTAAATTAAAAAATTTCAAATTCAATTTTCAAGTTCATATTGTCCACAAATTTTAAAACGTTTACTCAATTTTTGGAATTTACTTCAGAATTCTCATCTTCTTCATAAATATTACAATACTTATTTCATATAATCTTCAAGTTCACATTATCTGCAACTTACAGAACTTTTAATCAATTTTTGGAATTCTCAGCGTCTCTAAATACAAATTTTCATATTATTATTTTTTTTTAGAATTTCCATTGTCTTCAAATTTATAAATTTTCAAACCAATTTTCAGAACTTGCTTTTTATTCTAAATTAAGAATTAAATCTTATAAAATATGTTAAGAATTTGAATTGCCTCTAAATTATACACGAAAAAAATATGGGTAATTTTTACAAAAAAAATTAACTAAATACTGGTATTTAGCACAATTAAGTACCAGATCCCATTCAATAATTTTTACTGTAATCGTATAGTAAAAATTACCATTTTAATAAATTTTGCTATAGGTACCAATAGTAAAAATCATTTTGTTTTAATAATTTTTACTAAATCATGATAATAAAAATTACATGTTTCAATTGTACAAAAATTAGTTTAATTACTCATTTTGAAGTAATTTTTAAATTATAAGTAAAAAGTTAAAAATTATTCATGTCAAGCTAATTCTTACTATGACTCAATTTCAGCATTATTTTTGCCCCATTATCATGTACTACATAGGTAACTCCAAAGCATTTACCTATCCAATTTTCTTACGAAAAATCTGTCAACTACCTACTTACCTCATGGGGATTCGAACCTGGGTCCCTAAATTTCCTATTCCTACCTACATGCCCTAACCACTCAGCCACGAATTCACTACGACGGTTAGGGCATTAAAATAATATATTTGTTTGGTAAACGCCCCACCAAACCACTCCCACTTGGAATTTACAGCTAACAGACCGGGGGTGTAACAGGGTACAATGAAACACAGCTGGTGATGGAATAGACTGGGGGTATAGCAGGGTACAATGAGCGGCAGGTGTTCTACAAGTCCCCTTTTCCCTTTTTTAGGATTTAATGCATTAAAATAATGAACTAAAATTGCAATTACTCAGCAATTACCCATCCGAATTGAATGAAAATAAATCTATACCCTCCGCCTTAATGATTCTCAAATGGTGTCCAATAGGTACGAAAAACGGTTGAATAGCTTAAGAGAACATTCATTGTAATTGAAATTTCAATTTCTCAAAGCGAAACCAATAGTGTGCTACGCACACTAAAAAATCGATTTTGACATTTTTGCATTTTTGGGGTTAGTATGACCCCCTTCAACCAAAAATAACATTTTGAATTGGGTACATTATCTAGATCTTGTAAAAAACGCAAATGGCCTAACTCAAAATCCCAACAACATTGCAAGTTGTTTGGAGCTATAAGGGTACATCTCAAAAAACTCCGCCTTTTTTGAGCAAATTTCGTACATATGTAGTACAAAGTGTTAAAAAACAGTTTTGATTGTTTTGAATGTTTGTCAGATAGAAAATAGGGCCATTCCACGTCAATTAGGCCGAGAAGTGGTAGGTGGGTTCGGCGATTTTTTTGAAATTTTTCCTGTGGAAAGACTTTCCGAAGCGATGATCAATGGCGCAAATCGCAGCCCTCTAGCGTCTAGCCCATTTTTAACAGCAGCCAGGGGGTGTCAAAGTTTTCAGTGAACCTAAAATATCATCAATTTCAGCATTGGATTACTCGATAACCGCGATACCTACCGAAATGGAACTTTTTCCCATAGTTAGAGGTTTTGAAAGGCTTTTTGGCGATATCATAAAAATCAGTGTTGCCATTTTTTTTCGTACAAAAAATTAGCTCAAAAAGTTTCACAACGTAGTTTTCTTATCGTTCCGACAGTCCGACTCTCAAAAATTCTGAAAAAATATATTATGGACAGCTGTTTATGCTGAACAACATATTAAAAAATTGGGATGGTAACTTGTCGAAAAGTCGATTTAAAAAAATTTAAACTTTGCGAAAAAATGTGATTTTTTAATTTAAATCATGAAAAAAAGTTTTGATTAGTAAAGTTGACCCATTTGACCCCTGTTTTTACGTATCTGTTGAAAAAGTTGAAAAAACAAAAAAAAAACTTTCACTCGGTGAAATTATCTCATCACAAAAAAATCAAAATTCAAAAAAATTCAAAAAATAAACAAGTTTTAATTTTTTTGCTGTGATAGTGTGATTTTTATCAACTTTTTCATGAAATACGTCAGAAAGAGGTCAAAATAAGACAACTGAATAAATATCAACTTTTTTTGATGTTTGAAATTGAAAATTGAATTTTTTCGAATTTTGATTTTTTGTGATGAGTTCATTTTATTGAGTGAACGGGGTTTTTGGAGCGTCCTGAAACTGTTTAAAAATTCCTGGAGCCTCCAGTAGATTTTTGGATCTTGAAATTTAATTTATTCAGAATTTTATCAAAATGCAGTTGGAAAGCCGAAATTCACCCTGCACAGTACTTACTTACCTATAATTTTGATGTAGATATACAACAATAGATAGAAAGAGGGCCAATTTACTTTTGAATGAAATGAACATTTTTTCGAGTGTGTGGAAAATGTTTTTTCCTTGTAAAAATAGTATATTCCGTGGCATACAGGGTCCTCAGAAATATCGAATAGGTACCTTAAAGAAAGTTTTAAAAAATACAGATTGGCAACATGAAACAGATGTACTGTCATCGCCCCAATCCAACGGATCAATCTTGAGCTATCATTACTGTTATCCACTGTGACCAACCCGGATATAAACATAAAACTTTTTTGGGGGTTTCTACACTCTGTATTTATGGGCACCTTGTATAAATGCTTTATTTTGGTACGTATGAGGCATAACCAGTTGGCAACACAATTATTCAAAAGAAAACAACAATTCGCAATATGATTTGTTTTTCCCATAGGCGAACGAACGGATGCTGGACCCATTTCCTTACTGCTGCGATATTTGTGGTACACAGTTTTCCTATAAACATGATTGGACAAGACATCAGCGGAAACATCCGAAGCTATTTCAGTGCCAAACCTGTGACAAACAGTTTAATAAAAAACACGATTTTAAAAGACATGAATTGACACATAGTGAAGAGAAACGCTTCAAATGCCGCATTTGTGATGCACGATTCAAGCGTGATCGCAATAAATTGGAGCACGAACGCGTACATGTGGAAGGAGCTCGTTTCGAGTGCCCTAATTGCGGGAAAAAGTTTTCCTATTAAAAGCACCTCATTAGACACCAGAGACTGCATTCTGGTGTGAAACCGTTTTCTTGCGAAACGTGTGGCAAAAGTTTTGCTCAAAAATACGATCTTACTCAGCACCAACGAACGCATAGCGAAGAGAACCCCTTCAAGTGCCTCATATGCAACCAACAATTCAAGCATAATCGCAGTAAATTGAGGCACGAACGTATCCATGTGGAGGATCGTTGTTTTGAGTGTGCCCATTGTGGCAACAAATTCCGCCGTAAGTACGTCCTAGCCAATCACATATCATCTAAATGTACTTGAATTCCAATAATTGAGTACCTATCTTATTTGTATTTCTTTGTTTTGTTTTTTTTTTCAATGTGAAAAAAACTTGTCTTGATACGTGACCGATTTCTTAAATTCAGTTTATTTTTAGAGATGAGCGCGTAAATGCCTTACTGATCCAACTTGTACGTCCTTCAGTTTATATGGGAAAAAATACAAAATGGTGTTTTATTTGTGTTGTTTTTTTTCTCAAATTCCTTCGATTAATGAAGTTATCAAAATCTAATCAGAGTTGATTGAAGAATCTGTCAACTCCATAGTCCATTTATTTTTTTGAATGTTCGCGCCTTTCACGAAATTTTTAGAACTGGGCAGAGTTAGATCGAAGGAAGCGTGCAAAAATTCATCACTAACCGAAATTCCAAGGTACGAAGTGTATTTTTTGATTGGTAAATTTTTGAAAATCAAACGAAAAATTAGAAAAAAATCATAATTTTACCAATGTGACCTTGAAAGCTGAAATTTGAGATTCCCCATTTTTGAGCTGTAAAATCTATTGGAAACGGTATCAAACCGTTTTGAGCAGTTCCTGAGTCTGCAGTGCATTTTTGTAACTGGAAATTTCCATCAAAAGGAGTAGTCCCGATAAGGCCACTTTTTGGCCCCGGCCAGTTATCGACTCGACCACTCTTAAAATGTTGTAATAAATGTCCCAAATACAAATCCGTGGTTAGTTAACCCAAAATGACCATTTTTTTTTGGCTCCAGGGGTTCCCAAAGTTGCGAATAAAAAAATAATTTTTGGAACCGTTGAGTATTATTTTCAACAACTTTTTTAGGGTAAAATATATGTTTAAAGTTGAACTCGATAAACGTTATGCGAGGTTATTTTCCTATTTCCGACCCTCGGAGGCAGAAATTGGGGGGATATCAATTTTTGGACAATTTTGGAATCACCTTTTTGAATCTCCCCCGTTGAGCCCCCCTAAAAAGCTTTTTACAGTTTATTAGTATCTGAAAGACCTCTATCCTACCAAATTTTGAGCTCAATAAAATTTTGCGCTGGTACTCAAAAATCCAGTTTTCCATTTTTTCGCAATTTCGAAATTTTAGGAACTCCTGGAAAACTAGAAACGTACGATTTGCGCCAAACGTAACGTTTCGAGGTATATATTCAATTATCTTGATGAGAAAGTTTAATTAAGCTCCCTGTATATTCGTAATTTTGAACCCTTTTTTTGGAGCCCCCCCCCACTTTAGGCACCCCTAAAAAAGGTGTTTAAGCACATCTTTTCAAATAAATTGAAGAATTTACATTTGAACCACACTGGCAAGTGCTCGATAATTTTTCATTTGATTTTTCCTGTAACTTTCAAAATTAAGTTTTTTTTGGGTCAAATTCTGATATTTACTCTTGTTAGAAAAAACGCCAAAATCACGTTTTCACGATTTCAACGAAGTAGGTTGAAAATTCGAAATTCACGCTGCACTCCAACTTGAACATGCTATTACGTTGACTGCTGGCATGTTCAAGTCATTTTGGAGCCTCCAACAACCTTTTTGAAAATTCTTCTAGCCTCCAGTAGATTTTTAAATAATCTTGAAACTTCTACAGAAATTCATGAAATGCAGTTGGAAAGTCGAAATTAAGTAGGTACCAACTCTGCACAGTACGTGACAACGTTGATTCGGACAGATTTTATGGCATTTTTTGAAAAACAGGAGTTTCTAAAGAGCCGTTGGGAGGTTCCAAAACGTATTGAAACTGCCTGCTATCCATTTCGGGGTTGATGTCGAAAATTGGGGTTAAACTCAAAAGGAGGCGGAAGGGTAGTTTGTTAAATTTTCAAAGGTGTATGGTGAAATTGGAGTGCGGAAAGAATGATGGATGTTTAGAACTTCTCAACTGTCAATCAATCCAAATGCCGACCATTTCGTTAGTAGAACCAACTTTTTTTTGGCAAGTTTGCTTTTATTTAAAATGTTGCTTAAGATGTCTTCTTTAAGAAAAAAGTTGTCCCAGAGGATCGGTGAGGGAGGGGGGATGCATCTATTCCTATTGGCATATATGACGAACTATAAGTGGTCTTGGATTTTAGTGGGGTTGGCGATCGACGCAGAATCTCAAATGCTACATTTTGGAATTGGCAATTTTTCTTAAAACAAGTCGTGTAGTGGCTAAAGCGAAAAAACCTTCAGTTTTTTTCGAAAATAGTCTTTTTTGAGCCTCCTTTTGTAGGGGCATAATTGAATCAGTCATTTCGAAAACCCCATTCTGAACTTTTTAAAATTTTTCAGGAAATGAAAAAAACTGTTTGTGCGCTCTATTTTCATGGTATAACAGTAAACTTGTGCAGTAATCGATAGGTCTTATGATTACAAATATTTCTGTACCTTTACCAGAACTTGAAGTTTTGTAGGCTGCGAGCAATTCCATTGTGAAATACCTACGTATGTGGAGTTATGGGGTTTTCGAAATGACTTTTTTTTAAAACCTGAAAAGTGACACGTAATCCTAGAAAATCCAGTAACTACAATACCCAAAATGATTGAGTATGGATTTTCATTCATGGGTCATTCCACGTCAATCGGACCAAGAAGTGGTAGGTGGGTTCGCCGATTTTCTTGAAATTTTTCCTGTGGAAAGACCTTCCAAAGGGATGACCAATGGCGCAAATCGCAGCCCTCTAGCCCATTTTTAACGACAGCCAGGGGGTGTCAAAGTTTTCAGTGATCCTAAACTACCATCCATTTCATCAGCGGATTACTCGATAACCGCGATACCTATCAAAATGGAACTTTTTCCGAAAGTTAGGGGTTTTGAAAGGCTTTTTGGTGATATCATAAAAATCAGTGTTGCCACTTTTTTTCGTACAAAAAATTAGCTGAAAAAGTTTCAAAACGTAGTTTTTATATCGTTCCGACTCTCAAAAATTCTGAAAAAAATATATTATGGACAACTTTTCATGCTGAACAACATATTAAAAAATTGGGATGGTAACTTGGCACAAAATCGATTTAATAAAATTCAAAGTTTGCGAAAAAATGCGATTTCTTTATTTAAAACATGAAAACAAATTTTGATAGGTAAAGTTGACCCATTTGACCCCTATTTTTACGTATCTGTTGAAAAAGTTGAAAAAACCCTTTCACTCGATGAAATAAACTCCTCACAAGAAAATCAAAATTCGAAAAAATTCAATTTTCAATGTCAAACATCAAAAAAAGTTTAAATTTATTCAGTTGTCTTATTTTGACCTCTTTCTGACGTATTTCATGAAAAAGTTGATAAAAATTACACACACAACAAAAAAATAAAAATTCGTTCATTTTTTGAATCTTTTTGAATTTTGATTTTTTTGTGAGGAGTTCATTTCATCGAGTGAAAGGGTTTTTTCAACTTTTTCAACAGATGCGTAAAAATAGGGGTCAAATGGGTCAACTTTACCTATCAAATCTTGTTTTCATGTTTTAAATAAAAAAATCGCATTTTTTCGCAAACTTTGAATTTTATTGAATCGACTTTGTGCCAAGTTACCATCCCAATTTTTTAATATGTTGTTCAGCATGAAAAGTTGTCCATAATATATTTTTTTCAGAATTTTTGAGAGTCGGAACGATATAAAAACTACGTTTTGAAACTTTTTCAGCTAATTTTTTGTACGAAAAAAAGTGGCAACACTGATTTTTATGATATCACCAAAAAGCCTTTCAAAACCCCTAACTTTCGGAAAAAGTTCCATTTTGATAGGTATCGCGGTTATCGAGTAATCCGCTGATGAAATGGATGGTAGTTTAGGCTCACTGAAAACTTTGACACCCCCTGGCTGTCGCTAAAAATGGGCTAGAGGGCTGCGATTTGCGCCATTGGTCATCCCTTTGGAAGGTCTTTCCACAGGAAAAATTTCAAGAAAATCGGCGAACCCACCTACCACTTCTTGGTCCGATTGACGTGGAATGACCCTCATTTATTGAAGTTATACCTGCAATCTACGATTCAATTATTTTAATGTAATAAAGAAACAACAAAAATGTTATCCAATTCACGGCATAAATTAAAAAATTGAATTACGTTGATGTTTATGAAATTAATGTTCTTCGTTTGTCTTATAAAAAAATGATTTCAAAAACCCTGTAAATACAGGAGTTATGGGGTTTTCGAAATGACAAACGCTGAAATATGCACTTTTGAGCTACCTTCCAACTTTATCCGATAGAGCTCGCAAAGCACCATCAGAATCAGTGAAAAACATAAAAACCCCTTAAATGGTGATTTATGGGATTTTCGAAATGACTGATTCAATATTAAACATGAAACTTTTTATGATGGTGCTTACTCAGTATTTTTACACACCATGCATATGATTCATTTCGGTATTTATGGGGCATTACTACTTACCTACTAACTAGATGACAACACAATTATTCAAAAGAAAACGAGGTGTAATTTGCGATATGATATGATCTTTTATCTTATAGGTAAAGGTACTGATACGGAATTCATTCCCTTACTGTTGTGATATTTGTGGTACAATGTTTTCCTGTCAACGTGATTGGTCAAGACATCAGCAAGAACATTCGAAGCCGTTTCACTGCCAAGTCAATGACAAACAGTTTGCCGATAAACATGGATTGACACATAGTGAAAAGAAACGCTACAAATGCCGTTTTTGTGACGAACGATTCAAGAACTGTAACAGTAAATGGAAGCACGAACGCATGCATGTGTAAAGACCTGTTTTTGAGTGCGCTGATTGCGGAAAAGTGTTATCCTATAGACAGAATCTCATTGCACACCTGAAACTACATTCTGGTGTGAAACCATTTTCTTGTCAAATGTGTAGCAAAAGTTTTCCTCTAAAACATCATCTTACTGAGCACCAACGTACGCATACCAAAGAGAAACCCTTCCAATGCCGCATATGCAACCAACGATTCAGTACGGAAGGGAATAAGGCACAGCACGAGCGTTTCCATGTGGAGGGTCCTCGTTTTGAGTGTGCCCATTGCGGCAACAAATTCCGCACTAAGGCCGCCATAGCCAATCACATCGCATCTAAATGTGTACATAAATTTCAATAATTGAATAGCTATCTGAATGTGTACAGATTCAATTTTTTTTATGAACGTGAAATAAACTTGACTTGATACTTGAGCGATTTCTCAAATTCAGTTTATTCTTAGAGATTGGCGTGTATAAATGCCTTATTGACACCCAACATGAACTTCAACTTACATGTGAGAAAAATACAGGATGGTAGTTTATGTTTGCTGTTCTTTTTTAGTGTGCGTAGCACACTATTGGTTTCGCTTTGATAAATTGAAATTTCAATTGCAATGAATGTTCTCTTAAGCTATCCAACCGTTTTTCGTACCTATTGGACACCATTTGAGAATCATTAAGGCGGAGGGTATAGATTTATTTTCATTCAATTCGGATGGGTAATTGCTGAGTAATTGCAATTTTAGTTCATTATTTTAATGCATTCAATCCTAAAAAAGGGGAAAAGGGGACTTGTAGAACACCTGCCGCTCATTGTACCCTGCTATACCCCCAGTCTATTCCATCACCAGCTGTGTTTCATTGTACCCTGTTACACCCCCGGTCTGTTAGCTGTAAATTCCAAGTGGGAGTGGTTTGGTGGGGCGTTTACTAAACAAATATATTATTTTAATGCCCTAATCCTCGTAGTGAATTTGTGGCTGAGTGGTTAGGGCATGTAGGTAGGAATAGGAAATTTAGGGACCCAGGTTCGAATCCCCGTGAGGAAAGTAGATAGGTGACAGATTTTTCGTAGGAAAATTGGATAGGTAAATGCTTTGGAATTACCTATGTAGTACATGATAATGGGGCAAAAATAATGCTGAAATTGAGTTATGAATTATGATATCATTTGCTTACTAAAAATAATTTTTAACTTTTTACTTATAATTTAAAAATTACTTTAAAATGAGTAATTAAACAAATTTTTGCACAATTGAAACATGTAATTTTTATTATCATGATTTAGTAAAAATTATTAAAACAAAATGATTTTTACTATTGGTACTTATAGCAAAATTTATTAAAATGATCATTTTTACTATACAATAACAGTAAAAATTATTGAATGGGATCTGGTACTTAATTGTGCTAAATACCAGTATTTAGTTAAATTTTTTTGTAAAAATTACCCATATTTTTTTCGTGTAATTTAGAGGCAATGCAAATTCTTAACATATTTTATAAGATTTAATTCTTAATTTAGAATAAAAAGCAAGTTCTGAAAATTGGTTTGAAAATTTATAAATTTGAAGACAATGGAAATTCTAAAAAAAATAATATGAAAATTTGTATTTAGAGACGCTGAGAATTCCAAAAATTGATTAAAAGTTCTGTAAGTTGCAGATAATGTGAACTTGAAAATTATATGAAATAAGTATTGTAATATTTATGAACAAGATGAGAATTCTGAAAAATTGGAGGCAATGTAAATTCCAAAAATTGAGTAAACGTTTTACAATTTGTGGACAATATGAACTTGAAAATTGAATTTGAAATTTTTTAATTTAAAGACAATAAGAATGCTGAAAAATTATTCAAAATTTGACTATTTAGAGGTAGTGTGAATTCTAAAAATTGATTGCAAATTTCCTAACTCAGCAGCAATGCAAAATTCTGAAAATTTATTGAAAACTTTATGAAATTGTAGCGATGGGGAATTCGGGAAATTGATTTGAAATTTTGTAAATTTTAAAACAATGCAAACTATGAAAAACAACTAGAAATTTCTTAATTTAGAAGCAATATACAAGCTTATAAATTATTCTGAAATACCTATTGTAATTTGGAAAATATGAAAACACTGAAAAACAATTATTATTTTGAAGCAGTGAGAGTTTCAAAAATTCTCATTACTGTGACATGGTTGATTCACTTATGCACTACCTAGATGTAATAACGGTTATAGCTGTAGAAAAGGCAGCTAGCTACGCACACTTTTCAGCTAAGCTTTGCTTAGCTGTCTAGTTTTCTTTTTCAAAGTGTATCGATTAATGAAGTTACCAATAGAAAATCAGAGTGAATTACAGAATCTCTCAATTCGATAGTCGATTGATTTGTTTGAATTTTTGCAATCTTCGCGCAAAATGCCAATTTCACCCTGTTTTCTGGAGTTTACACATTACTTTTTGAACATTTTTTATCCTTTCTTTTGCCTATCTCCGCATGTAATTTCAATCCACATATATAATTATGACGAAAATCTCCCCCTTTCCCCTCCTACTTTTTCTTCAAAAGTATTCGGTTTCATAATTTGTCCGACTATTGGTGAGCAGCGAAATTTACTAACATCGAAAAATACAAGTTATAGGGTGGTATTAAATTAAATAATAGGTGATTGTAAAATGCTCTTTCTTAGTCAAGCCCATGACAATAGGAATAAATGCATCCAATCCCCCTATCCCTCCGTTTCTCTGAGAGAAGTGCAAGCGAACTTACCAAAAAAAACGTTGGTCCTACTAACAGAATGGCGGTCATTTTGATTGGCAGGTCAGCCAAACGTGGGACTCACGCGAAATTTTTTGACCTGGCGAAAGGTAGATTGAAAGAGCATGGAAAAATTAATCGCCAGCCAAAATTCCAAGTGTTGAATTGCTATTTTCGATTTTTGGTAAACTTTTGAAAATCAAATGTAACCCCAAAAAGTGAAAAAATTCAAAACTTTATCTACCAAATTGACATTGAAAGCTGAAATTCGGGATATTCCCTATTTTCTAGCTGACAAATCGATTGGAAACGGTTTCAAACCGTTTTAAGCAATTCTGAAGCCTTCAGCAAATATTTGTAATTCACTCTGTTCGGACAGATTTAATGGCATTTTTTGAAAAATAGGAGTTTCTAAAAAGCTTTTGGGGAGCTTCAAAACGTATTGAAACTGCCTGCATTACATCGCGGAATTAGTTTCAAACATCGGATGTAAACTAAATTTCATCCTTCTACCACAAATGGAGGAAGAAGAGTAATATATCGAATATTCAAAGGTGTATGATGAAATTGGAGTGCAGAAGTATTGATTGATTTTTAGAACTTTTGGAATAATTTTTTTGGGTTGGAAATTTTGAGCTTTGGAAAATCTGCAAATTCGTTGGGGGACTCTAAAACTAGGTACTTGAAATCAACGTGCGATCGATTTAATAGAGTATTGAAATTAGTTTACAGAATGAATTTCGGATTTCCAATTTCATTTGATGAGGTTTTGTGGTTTCAAGTTTTAAAAATCTGCTAGAGACCACAAAATTGCCCAAAACGCTTTGTTACCATTTTCAATAGATTTAGCTTAGCAGGTCGAAAATTGGGCATATGCTAAACTTCAGCTTTCTAGATCAATTTGGTAAATTTTTTATTTTGTTTCTCATTTTTTGCCCGAATTTGAATTTTTGAAAATTCACCAGATAACGAAAAATAACTAGGTACACTACTTTGCACTTGAAATTTTGCCTGATGATGAATTTTTGGATGCTCATTTGATCTGGCTTTGTCTGGTTCCAAAAATGTTTCGCTAATCGTAAGTTGAAAAGCAAAATCTGTGATTTCGGCTGAACTGTCGATCAATTGAAATGCCGGCAAATTCATTACTAGAACCAACTTTTTTTCGGCAAGTTTGCTTTTATTTAAAATGTGTCTTAAGATGTCCCCTTTAAGAAAAAAGTTGTCCCAGTGGATCGGTGAGGGAGGATGGATGCATCTATTCCTATTTGTATATGACGAACTATTAGTGGTCTTGGATTTTAGTGGGTTGGCGATCGACGCAGAACCTCAAATGCTACATTTTGGAACTGACCATTTTAGTGGCCATTTTTCTCAAAACAAGTCGTGTAGTGGCTAAAGCGAAAAATCCTCCAATTTTTGTCGAAAATAGTCTTCTTAGAGCCTCCTTTTGTAGGGGCATAATATTAAACTTGAAACTTTTCATGATGGTGCTTACTCAGTATTTTTACGCACCATGCATACGTATGTTTCATTTTGGTATTTATGGGGCATAACTACTTACTAGTTGACAACACAATTATTCAAAAGAAAACGAGGTGTAATTTGCGATATGATCTTTTATCCTGTAGGTAAAGGTACTGATACGGAATTTATTCCCCTTTCGCTGCGATATTTGTGGTGCAATGTTTTCCTACACAGATGATTGGACAAGACATCAGCAGCTAGAACATTCGAAACCGTTTCACTGCCAAGTCAATGACAAACAGTTTGCTTATAAACATGGATTGACACATAGTGAAAAGAAACGCTACAAATGCCGCATTTGTGACGCACGATTCAAGAACTATACCAGTAGATTGAGGCACGAAAGCTTGTATATGGAAAAACCTGGTTTTGAGTGCGCCGATTGCGGAAAAATATTTTCTTATAAAAAATCTCTCAGTTATCACGCGAGAGTACATTCCGGTGTGAAACCGTTTTCTTGCCAAACGTGTGGCAAAAGTTTTGGTCAAAAATGTGATCTTACTCAGCACCAACGGACGCATACTGGAGAGAAACCCTTCAAATGCCGCATATGCAGCAAACAATTTAGTCTCCATGGGAATAAGGCAAGGCACGAACGTTCCCATTTGGAGAGCTCTCGTTTTGAGTGTGCCCATTGCGGCAAAAAATACCGCCATAAGAGCACACTAGCCAATCACATTTCATCTAAATGTACTTAAATTTCAGCAATTGACTACCTATCTAAATGTGTACAGATTCATATATATTCTTTCTTTGTTTTGTTTTTTTATCAATGTGAGTAAAACTTGACTTGATACTTGAGAGATTTCTTAAATTCAGTTTATTCTTAGAGATTGGCGCGTAAATGCCTTATTGACCCCCAACTTGTACTTCAACTTACATGTGAGAAAAATACACGATGGTAATTCATGTTTGCTGTTTTTTTTTCTTTTTCAAAGTGTATGGATTAATGAAGTTACCAATAGCAAATCACAGTGAATTACAGAATCTCTCAATTCGATAGTCGATTGATTTGTTTGAATTTTTGCAATCTTCGCGCAAAATGCCAATTTCACCCGAATTTTCTGGAGGTTACGCATTACTTCTTGAACATGTTTTATCCCTTCTTTTGCCTATCTCCGCATATAATTTCAATCTATATAATTATACCGCAAATCTCCCTCTTTCCCCTCCTACTTCTCCTTCAATAGTATTCGGTTTCATAATTTGTCCGACTATTGGTGGGCAGCGACATTTACTAACATCGAAAAATATAAGTTATAGGGTGGTAATAAATTGAATTAACCTTATGGGTGATTGTAAAATGCTGTTTCTTAGTCAAGCCCATGACAATAGGAATAATTGCATCCAATATCCCTATCTCTCCGTTTCTCTGGGAGAAGTACTTTCTTAAAAAGCGCATCCTAGGGAGGTTTTAAAGCAAACTTACCAAAAAAATCGTTGGTCCTACTAACAGAATTGCGGTCATTTTGATTGACAGGTCAGCCAAAATCACAGATTTTGCTTTCCAACATAGGACTCACGCGAAATTTTTTGACCTGGAGAAAGCTAGATCGAAAGAGCATGAAAAAAATAAAAATTAATCGCCAGCCAATATTCTAAGTGTTCAATTGCTTGTTTTGATTTTTGGTGAATTTTTGAAAATCAAATTTAAGCCCAAAAAGTAAGAAAAATTCAAAACTTTACCTACCAAATTGACATTGAAAGCTGAAATTCGAGATATTCCCTATTTTCTAGCTGACAAATCGATCGGAAACGGTTTCAAACCGTTTTAAGCAATTCTGAAGCCTTCAGCAGATATTCCTAATTCACTCTGCCCAATAACTACGTGACAAAGTTGATTCGGACAGATTTTATGACATTTTTTGAAAAACAGGAGTTTCTAAAAAGCTTTTGGGGAGCTTCAAAACGTTTTGAAACTGCCTGCATTCCATCCCAGAATTAGTTTCAAACATCGGATGTAAACTGAATTTCATCTTTCTACCACAAATCGAGAAGGGAGGGTAATATCGAATATTCTAAAAAGGGAAGCCCACCACATGATAATCTCCAATTTGAATGAAACTTAGACTGTTGGAAATTAGACCTCAAAAAGCACCCATCCCCCAATTTTCAGCTGCTCAAGTTGATTTTTCGATTTTCGGCGAATTTTTGAAGTTTTGTGTACACAGGTAAAGCTGTTCAACTCAGAAAACTGGAAAAAACTACAAATATCCATCTCTCCCGCGTATTAACTTCCGGAGCACAAATTTGGGCCAAAGGTAGTCTTCTAGATACCTGATCGACTCATACGACCATTGGCCGGATCCGGCCTTCCGGTCAAAAAACAGAATTTTTTATTTTGAGCAAAGCTGAATATTTGATGAAAATTCTGTTGAAAAGTGAACGGTGCCTGCACACAGGCTGTGTGCTGGTAACATTGGTTAATGGTTATTAACTGCTCAATTTCCAAACAACTAACTCCGCACTCCACAGTCTGGAGGCGCCGCGCCTTCACTGAAAATGCTCATCAAAATTTTCAGTTTTGCTTTTTGCAGAAAATTGAAAGCTTTCGAATGAACCTATAGATAATTTATGTCATTATGTGTATTGAGTTAAGCTTCACAAATGAAGCATGTTTCATTGGCAGTTAATTAACACTGCAGTGAGCAGTTCCTCGGTATTTTCATAAAATCATTAGTCAACTTATGTAGGTAGGTAAGGCACCTAATTTTGATGTAGGTAGAAGTTGAACAGTTGAAATTTATTATCAGAAGCTTATAATAGATACATATAATAGATACATATTACGACCCCACCAGTACCTTTCAGTGAGCGGGGGATCGGCTCTCTCCACATTACACAGACAGAAACAAAAATACAAAAATAAGAAAATAATAAAAATAAATGAAATAAAGAAACAAATAGATAGATAAGTAGATAAATAGATAATTAACCAACACTCAGCCACTAGAAAATAGAAAAACCAGAGAGCGAACAATACCCTACAATTAATAATTTCAAACAACTTGCTGTAATAGCTTGGTACATCACACTAACATTCATTCATATAGGATGGATAACACATACTCCTCAATCATTCTTTTGAAACCATTTACACTCGCATTTTTACATTCCACTGGCAAACTGTTGTACAGATGGGCAGCAAAGTATCGAAAAACTGACCTAGACATTGACTTTCTCCAGCCAGGGAGCGGAACAACACCCGACGCAGCACATCTAGTACATCCCACCCCCACAGCATAGCCAAATGCGTCTCTATACCTGTGCATCAGAGATAACACAGTGATGTAATAAATTTGCCTCACCTTACCCACGTAGAAAAAGTACACTGGTGTCTATTGGAAAATCAGCAGTGTTTCTTAGTAAGGAATTGCCACTAGTGATTTACTTCTCCTACTCAAAATTATGAGTGATGAATTACTGCTGATTTCTCAGTAGAGTAGCACTACTGATCCACATATGCAAATCAATGGTATATCACTACTGTCTAGTATGTGTGTAGTAAATCACTACTGGCAATTCCTTACTAGGAAACACTACTAATTTCCAAGTGTGTATCAGAAGTGTTTCACTACATGCTATCAGTATCAGTGGGGTGCAATGATTTTCAAAAATCAAAAAAATGGGTTGGGGAATTTTATTTTGAATTTCACTATCAACTATGTGATGCTCACGTCATGTATGATTTTTCCTGCCTATAACATTTTTAGAAAATTCCTACACCTATACCTTGCGGGGATTCGAACCGGGGACCTACGGATGTCTGACTACACAACCCTAACCACCTGACTACTAGTGCACTACAGTGGATAGGGCATTTAAAGAATATATTTGTTTGCAAACACTCAATTTCAACAGTTTGTGAATTTGAATGTCAAAACTTGAAACTATGAATAATTGGTGAAGTTCTCAAGAGTGTCGAATTCATTTTTGAAAACTATTTGATCCCAAACCCAAAATGAGCTCCAAAGAGGGGGGAGGCACAAAATTGCAAATTTTTTGAAGAAGTGCGCTGTTGATGTCAAAATTTGAAATTTTAATGGCGCTGAATCAATTTTTAAAGACCATTTGACCCCAAACCCCAAAATGGGCTCCAGAAGGGGAGGTATACAAAAGTACTTACAAAACCAAAAATTATCAAAAAAAATATATATGGGTATCAAAATCTCAAATTTATGGGTTCAGAATTCATTTTTCAAGACAATTTGACCTCAAACCCCAAAATGGGCACCAATGGCGGAGGTACAAAATTTTAAACTTTTTAATGAAGTACATTATTGATATCAAAATTTGAGTTTTCACTTTTCAATGGCACAGAATCCATTTTTGAAGACCATTCTACCCCAAATCTCAAAATGGGCTTCAATAGGGGAGGTACTTACAAAACCAAAATTTAAAAAAAAAATTGAAAACGTATGTTATTGATATCAACATTTGAGTTTTCAATGGCTCAGAATCAATTTTTGAAGACCATTCAATCCCAAACCCGAAAATGGGCTCCAAAGCTTGGGAGGTACAAAAATGAAAATTTTCCAAAAAAAGTGCAATAATGATGTGAATTGAAAATTTGGATTTTCAATGGTGTAGATCAGACTTACTTTTTGAAAATCATTTGATCATAAACCCCAAAACAATATCCACAGCGGAGATTCAAAACCAAAAATTAAATTTTCTTATATATTTGGACACAAAATTCATTTTTGAGAACGATTTGATCCCAACTTCCCAAAATGGACTTCAAAGGGGAAGTACAAAGTCGAAAATTTTCCAAAAAGATACAAAAATAGTACAATATTGGTATCAAAATTGGGATTTTCAATGCCCAGAAATAATGTTTGAAGATCATGTGACTCTAAAACCCAAAATGAGCCTCAAAAAGGTGTAAAATTGCAAATCTTCTCAAAAAAAATGTACAATATCGGTATTAAAATCTGGATTTTCAATGACACAGAATTTTTTGTTGAAGACCATTAGACCCTAAATTTGAATCTGCAATCCTTCATGTTCAAAATCGTATATACATAATCTGATATCTGCATAGCATTCTTCAAAACTTTTGAATTTTTTTCCTCTTCTCCCACCCTAGTTGGGGTATTTTTAGTTAGCAGGGCAATTGGTTGATGACATCACTGGTAAGGTGTACGTTTACTAGTAAATAACTATATTAGACCATTACTGTTCAGTAGGCAAACATGACTGCTGAGTGGTGCATTGTGTGGTAAATGATTATTGATGTGTAGTAAAAAACTACAACACATCTACTGAGTTGTAGTAAGTAACTACTGAGCCATACTACTCTGTAGGTGAACACCATTGTTGAGTGGTTCATTGAATGGTGAAATATTACCAATGTATAGTTAAAAACTACTAATCTACCACTGAGCTGTAGTAAATAACTACTGAACCACTACTACTGAATAGGTAAACACCACTGTTGAGTGGTGTATTGAATGGTGAAGTATTATTGAGTAGTAGTTAGAAACTACTAGTTTACTACTGAGCTATAGTGAATTACTGCAGAAGTCACACTACCCTGCAGTGCAACACTACTGTCCAGTAATGAATCAAGTACTGAAAGCACTACTGATGTGGTGTGAATTACTACTTAGCACTACTGTTAAGTAGTGAATTACCACTGCCCCCTGTAAGTTTTTTCTACGTGGGTAAAGATACCCAAAGAACGGAAAACTGGCTGAGAGGGAGCGTCCTAGCGTTCACCAGCAACTAACCGAGCGGCTCGCTTTTGAAGCATCAGTAGTGGCCGGATCCAGCATGTAGCCGCACCCCCCCCCACACTGCGATCCCAAACCTCAAGGTACCCTCAAACACAGCCACATAGAACCTCCGAAGATGAACACCAGACACCAAGCCAGACAAGTACCGAATCAGATACACAATTTTAGATAATTTTGCCCTCAAAACCAAACAGTGTTCCCTCCACGTCAAGCACTGATCTACCCACACGCCCAAGTACCTGTGTTTTTCCACCTGTACCAGAGCTGGACAGGAGCAGAGAGCACCGCACTCCCTCTCATGGAGGAAAACCTTACCTCTTAAGTCACGCACATATCGATTTTGAAAGCCAAAAACAACAAGCTCTGACTTCGCAGCATTCACCCTAAGCCCATGCTGAGAAAACCAAAGACTGATCCTTTGTAGGTCACTATTCAGCGCACTTATCAGTTCATCCTCGGAGTCAGCAGATACAATGAGTACCGTATCATCCGCAAAAGCACTTGCAATACCTCTCAAGGGCAATTTAAGCAACTCATTGATATAAATCAAGAGTAGGTAAGGACCTAAGATACTACCCTGCGGAACTCCATGAACAACCGGTACCTCCACACTCAATGAATCTCCTACTCGCACACTCTGAGCTCTCCCCGACAGATAAGAGCGAAACCACTCCACAGCCAAGTTATCAAATCCACAATTTTTCAAGAAGAATTTCATGGTCCACTGTATCGAAAGCCTTTGCAATATCAATATACACACACAGCTGCTACACACTTCCCAGCCTCCATCTCGCGCACAACCAAATCTACGTGAAACAGCAGCGCCTTTTCTGTGCTTCTGCCTGGGAGAAACCCAAACTGTAGGTCTGCAAAAAACTCCCTATCCATGAGATAATTAACCAGTAAAGGGCCTCTGTAGCGCCACCAAAGAATTTACTTTTCAATGAAATGAATTTTTTTTGAGTGTATAGGAAGTATTTTTTACTCGTAAAAATAAGATGGCCTACAGGGTCCTCAGAAATATCGAGTACTCTAAATAAAGTTGTTTTTTGTTAGAAATACAGATAGGTAGGTGTGTTGTCATTACCATTGTTATTCACTGTGACCAAACAAAATACATTACTAAACATATGTAGAACTTTTTTGGAGGGTATTCAGTTGGTGTATTTGCCATTTGAGCACCCTATAATATAATATACTTTATTCGTAGTTTGGATACACAATTATTGAAAAGAAAAGGATGTGTCATTTGCCCTATCCATGAGATAATTAACCAGTAAAGGGCCTCTGTAGCGCCACCAAAGAATTTACTTTTCAATGAAATGAATTTTTTTTTGAGTGTATAGGAAGTATTTTTTACTCGTAAAAATAAGATGGCCTACAGGGTCCTCAGAAATATCGAGTACTCTAAATAAAGTTGTTTTTTGTTTGAAATACAGATAGGTAGGTGTGTTGTCATTACCATTGTTATTCACTGTGACCAAACAAAATACATTACTAAACATATGTAGAACTTTTTTGGAGGGTATTCAGTTGGTGTATTTGCCATTTGAGCACCCTATAATATATACTTTATTCGTAGTTTGGATACACAATTATTGAAAAGAAAAGGATGTGTCATTTGCGATATGATTTTTTTTCTTGTAGGCAGAGGAACAGATGCGGGATTCATTGCCTTACTGCTGCGATATTTGTGATACAAAGTTTCCTTATAAACGTGATTGGACGAGACACCAGGAAGAACATGCGAAGCTATTTCAATGCCAAACCTGTGACAAACAGTTCACTGAAAAAAGCGATTTTATAAGACATGGATTGACACATAGTGAAGAGAAACGCTACAAATGCCGCTTATGTGACGCACGATTCAAGCACAATCACCATAAAGTGAGGCACGAACGCGTGCATGTGGAAAGAGCTTATTTTGAGTGCGCTGTTTGCGGAAAAAAGTTATCCCAGAAATACTCTCTCATTGCACACCTGAGACTGCATTCCGGTGTGAAACCGTTTTCTTGCCAAACGTGTAGCAAAAGTTTTGCTCAAAAAGGCGATCTTACTCGGCACCAACGGACGCATAGTACAGAGAAATCCTTCAAATGCCGCATATGCTACCAACAATTCAAGAATAATCGCAGTTGGGCAAGGCATGAACGTATCCATGTGGAGGGCCCTCGTTTTGAGTGTGCCTATTGCGGCAACAAATTCCGCTATAAGTTCGCGCTAGCCAATCACATATCATCTAAATGTACTTGAATATCAATGATTGACTACCTATCCGAATGTGTACACATTCAAATTTGTGTTTGTTTTTTTTTTTATCGACCTGAAAAAAACTTGACTTGATACTTGAGTAATTTCTCAAATTCAAGTTATACTCAGAGATTGGCGAGTAAATGCCTTATTGACACCCATCTTGTACTTCAACTTACATGGGAAAAAATACACGATGGTAGTTCATGTTTGCTGTTTTTTTTCTTTTTCAAAGGTTATCGATTAATGAAGTTACCAATTAGTCCAGGAAAATTAGATGAAAAAAAAGGGTCGTTGGGAAAAGTGAGGTAGAAAGCTGAATTTTGGTATACTGGTCAATTTTTTTGTGCTGAACACGAGTCCGATGAGTCCCCGGTCGTCCCTGGTGTGCGTTCTCCTCTATTGTGGATCTAAGCCCCCCAAAACCAGTTTTTTGCAATTTTCTCCCCCGCATTGCATTTTAGCGAAAAATATGTGGTTAGATAAAAGAATCTACGTCAGTCTTCAAATTTCCGATCGAATGATATATCAACTTTCCTTCTACACCCAAGTGGGGTGGAGCAGGAACCATTCAAATGTGAGGGGTTTTCTAAAAAACACAAAAGGGCTATCGGTGCATAAGAGGGGTGAAATGGTCCCCGAAAGCGTTCGAGTTGATATCAGCATTGAAAGTGGGTACCATCGAGAAACTACCCCGTGAAAAATTTCAGATCCACACCATCTCCCCTTTTTGCGGAACCCCCCTTTTTTTGAAATATCAGTAACACTTTTCACGCAGCCTCATTTCAAACGATTTCGAAAATTTTTCTGGAGGTTATGTATATCCTTGATAGGTATTCCCACAAAAATTGTCAACCCCCTCCCCTCATATTTACCCCTCAAAATGGCGTTTTTTTTCATTTTTTTATGCCTATTATCAATCAAGATTGCGAAGTACAATTTTGTAAACACGTTTTTTGGATGTATTTTTGGCCCCCAAACATCATATACTATATTAGAAATTTTTGCTTTGGTGCGCCGTGGTGAAAACTTCGGACACATTTTAGTCTATGACATTTTTTGAAAAACAGAATTTTCTAAAAAGCTTTTGGGAAGCTTCAAAACGTATTGAAACTGCCTGCATTCCATCGCGGAATCTCTTAAGGCTCCAGTAATTTCAAAAAATTCTTTTGAGGCTCCAAAACTAGGCAGTTACTTGAAATCTACGTGCGATCGATTTGATAGAGTATTGAAATTTGTTTACAGAATGAATTTCGGATTTCCAACTTCATTTGATGAGAATTTGTGGAAATTCCAAGTTTCAAAAATCTTCTGGAGACCCCAAAACTGCCAAAAACGCTTTGTTACGATTTTCAATAGATTTAGCAGGTCGAAAATTGGGCATATGCTAAACTTCAGCTTTCTAGATCAATTTGGTAAATTTTTCATTTCTTTTCTCATTTTTTGCCCGAATTTGATTTTTGAAAATTCACCCGAAAACGAAAAATAACTACCTACGCTATTTTGCACTTGAAATTTTGACTGGTGACAAATTTTTCCATGCTCATTCGATCAAGCTTTACCTGGTTCCAAAAATTTCTTGCTAATCGTATGTTGAAAAGCAAAATCTGTGATTTCGGCTGAACTGTCAATCAATCCAAATGCACTTTTTTTCGGCAAGTTTGCTTTTATTTAAAATGTTGATTAAGATCTCCCCTTTAAGAAAAAAGTTGTCCCAGAGGATCGGTCAGGGAGGAGGGATGCATCTATTCCTACTGCCATATGAAAAACTACAAGTGGTCTTGGATTTTAGTGGGATTGGCGATCGACGCAGAATCTCAAATGCTATATTTTGGAACTGGCCATTTTAGTGGCCATTTTTCTCGAAACAAGTCGTGTAGTGGCTAAAGCGAAAAATCCTCCAATTTTTTTCGAAAATAGTCTTCTTTGAGCCTCCCTTTGTAGGAGCATAATATTAAACATGAAACTTTTTATGATGGTGCTTACTCAGTATTTTTACGCACCATGCATATGTTTCATTTTGGTATTTAAGAGGCATAACTACTTACTATGTAGTTGACAACACAATTATTCAAAAGAAAACGAGGTGTAATTTGCGATATGATCTTTTATCCTGTAGGTAAAGGTACTAATACGGAATTTATTCCCCTTTCGCTGTGATATTTGTGGTGCAATGTTTTCCTGTCAACGTGATTGGTCAAGACATCAGCAAGAACATTCGAAGCCGTTTCACTGCCGAGTCTGTGACAAACAGTTTGCTTATGAAACCGCTTTAATTGAACATGGATTGTCACATAGTGAAGAGAAACGCCACAAATGCCGGATTTGTGACGCGCGATTCAAGTACAATCACAATAAATTGAGGCACGAACGCGCGCATGTGGAAAGACCCGGTTTTGAGTGCGCCGATTGCGGAAAAATGTTATCCTCTAAAGGGTCTCTCATTGCACACTGGAGAGTACATTCCGGTGTGAAACCGTTTTCTTGCCAAACATGTGGCAAAAGTTTTGGTCAAAAATGTGATCTCACTCAGCACCAACGGACGCATAGTGAAGATAAACTCTTCAAATGCCGCATATGCAACCATCAATTTAAGCATACCAGCAATAGGGCAACGCACGAACGTACCCATGTGGAGGGCCCTCGTTTTGAATGTGCCCATTGCGGCAACAAATTCAGCACTAAGCAAAACCTAGCCTCTTACATATCATCTAAATGTATACATAAAATTCTATAATTTGAATACTCAGCTATCTGAATGTGTACACTGTGCAGATTCAAATTTGTTTTTGTTTTGTTTTTTTTATCAATGTGAATAAAACTTGACTTGGTACTTGAGCTATTTCTTAAATTCAGTTTATTCTTAGAGATTGGCGCGTAAATGCCTTATTGACTCCCAACTTGTACTTCAACTTACATGTGAGAAAAATACACGATGGTAATTTATGCTCGCTGTTTTTTTTACTTTTTCAAAGTGTATCGATTAATTAGTCTTCCGTCAAAAGTAGTCTTCCGTCAAAAGTGTCGGGTTTCATAATTTCTCCAACTATTGGTGAGCAGCGACATTTACCAACATAGAAAAATACAAGTTATAGAGTGGTACTAAATTAAATTATAGGTGATTGTAAAATGCTCTTTTTTAGTCAAGCCCATGACAATAGAAATAATTGCATCCAATCCTCCTATCTCTCCGTTTCACTGAGAGAAGTGCATCTTAGGGAAGTTTTAAAGCAAACTTACCAAAAAACTAGACAATGCAAAGTGTGCGTAGCTAGCTGCCTTTTCTACAGCTATAACCACTATTACATATCTGGGTAGTGCATAAGTGACTCAACCATGTCACAGTGATGAGAAATAATAATATTTTCGAAACTCTCATTGCTTCAAAGTAATAATTGTTTTTCAGTGTTTTCATATCTTCCAAATTACAATAGGTATTTCATAGAATAATTTCTAAGCTTTCATTGCTTCTAAATTGAGTTGTTTTTCATAGTTTGCATTATTTTAAAATTTACAAAATTTCAAATCAATTTCGCGAATTCCCCATTGCTACAATTTCATAAAGTTTTCAATAAATTTTCGAAATTTTGCAGTGCTGCTGAGTTAGGAAACTTCCAATCAATTTTTAGAATTCACATTGCCTCTAAATGACCAAATTTTGAATAATTTTTCAGAATTCTTATTGTCTTCAAATTACAAAATTTCAAATTCAATTTTCAAGTTCATATTGTCCATAAATTGCAAAACGTTTACTCAATTTTTGGGATTAACATTGGCTCTAATTTGTCAGAATTTTCATTATATCTTAATAAATATTACAATTTACATATTATAATAACTCATGTTCACATTATATTATCTACAACTTACAGAACTTTTAATCAATTTTTGGAATTCTCAGTGTCTCTAAATCTAAGTACATAAATGACAAATTTTCATATTATTTTTTTAGAATTTCCATTGTCTTCAAATTTATATAGGTAATTTCAAACCAATTTTCTGAATTTGTCTTTGATTTTAAATTACATATTAAATCTTATAAAATATGTTCAGAATTCCCATTGCTTCAAAATTACACGAAAAAAATATGGATAATTTTTACAAAAAATTTTACTACATATGTACATACTATTTAGCACAATAACCAGATCCCATTCAAAACTACATAATATAAGTACATATCGCACCTCGGGAGTAATAAGGTCAAATCTAAAAAAAAATTGATTTTGATGTTTTTGCATTTTTGGAGTTTGTATGACCCCCCTCAACCAAAAATTACACTTTGAGTTGGGTACATTATCTAGGATCTTGTAAAAAACGCAAATGGCCCAACTCAAAATCTCAACAACATTGCAAGTTGTTTGGAGTTATAAGGGTACATCTCAAAAAACTCCACCTTTTTTGAGCAAATTTTGTACATACAAAGTGTTAACAAATAGTTTTGATTGTTTTGAATGTTTGTCAGTTAGAAATAGTCACAAAAAGTGCATTTTTTATTGGTTTGTACCAAATGGAAACATTTTTTTAAATTGGTCACTTTTCAGAAAAATGAATTTGCACATGTGATGAAATTTTAGTTTTTTGAGAAAAACTCAAAAACTAAGCACTCTAGAAAAAAACTAAGGACATTATGTCGATTGGAAATTTAATTCTCTACAACTTTGTTATCATAAATTTTTTTTTGGACGCTTCTTTTCACCTCCACATCAACTTTAATGAAAGGTTGTAACTCAAAATGTTTTCCAAGCATTGAAATACATATTTCCTCTTTTAAGATTTTATTTTTCAAAGTGTTCTTATGCTAAATGAAGGTAGGATACCAGATCTTTAAAATGAGGTGCTATTCATTCCTCACAATTAATTATAAGTTGATAAAAATAATGATATTAAAGTTTAAAAAAAAAAGAAAATCACTCTCCTGTAAAATTTCACTTTTTTGAGATGTGACCTTATTTCTCCCGAGGTGCGATATGATAACATTTTTTTTGAAACTCAGTATTTCTAACTATTCACATTCAGTTACAATAATAATTTTTACTGTGGGTATTATAGGTAATCTTATAGTAAAAATTATCATTTTAATAAACTTTGCTATACCAATAGTAAAAATCACTTTGTTTTAATAATTTTTAGGTAAGGTGCACCGGGGGAAGTCAGAACGTTTTTTCACAATTTCAACTTTGATCAGCTGTTACTCTCGTACTAATGAACCAATATGGCTGAAATTTGGTATGTAGGTTCCCATAAGGGTTCTTAACCTATGGTAAAAATTTCAGCGCGATTGTCGCAGTAGCTTTCGCACAATCGAATAAAATGTAACTTGTTCTGACTTACCCCACTTTGGGGTAAGTCAGAAAATCTACAAAATTAATTTGTATTATTAGGATTCGACCCTGATCGATGCGCAATATGTCGAATAACATGTTTTCGAAGTCGTAGAATCCAAATCTGGAGTTATTTTTTTTGTAGGAGTGGGGGGTGAGGCGTGGGGAGGGGGCAATTCCAAATTTTTCATACATTATTGTGTAATATGTCGAATAATATGTTTTTGAAATCGTAGAATCCGAATTTGGAGTAATTTTTTTTGTAGGAGTGGGGGGTGAGGCGTGGGGAAAAGGAAAATTTCAAATTTCTCCTACATTATCGTGTTATATGTCGAATAATATATTTTCTAGGTCGTAGAATTCGAATCTGGAGTTTTTTTTTTTTTGTAGGAGAGGGAAGTGAGGCGTGGGGAGAGGTAATATATCAAATTTTTCCTACACTATCGTGTAATGTGTTGAATAATATGTTCTCGAGGTCGTAGAATTCGAATCTGGAGATATTTTTTTGTAGGGGTGGGAGGTGAGTCAAGGGGAGAGAGAGTAAATTACAAATTTTGCCTATATGATTGTGTAATATGTCGATTCATATGTTTTTGAGGTCGTATAATTCGAATCTGCAGTTATTTTTTTTGCGGCGAGGCAAGAGGAGAGGAGAAATTTCAAATTTTGCCTATAATATTGTGTAACATGTTGGTTGATATGTGTTCAAGGTCGCAGAATTCGAATCTTGAGCTAGTTTTTAGGGTCGAGTGCTATTCAAGTATCACCGTTTGGGGAGAGAGCCCCACCCATGCGAACCTACGACTCATCTTCCACCTTCACCATAAAAAATGACTCCGGATTCGAATTCTACGACCTCGAAAATATATTATTCGACATATAACACGATAATGTAGGAGAAATTTGAAATTTTCCCTTTCCCCACGCCGCACCCTCCACTCCTACAAAAAAAATTACTCCAAATTCGGATTCTACGATTTCGAAAACATATTATTCGACATATTACGCAATAATGTACAAAAAATTCGAAATTTTCCCTCTCCCCACGCCTCACCCCCCACTCCTACAAAAAAAATGACTACAGATTCGGATTCTACGACCTCGAAAACATATCAATCGACATATTACACGAAAATGCACGAAAAATTTAGAATTGCCCCTTCCACACGCCTCACCCCCCACTCCTACAAAAAAATAACTCCAGATTTGGATTCTACGACCTCGAAAACATATTATTCTACGTATTACACATCGATGAAGTCGAATCCTAATTATCAATGTTCACTTTTCTGACTTACCCCATAGCACTAATTTAGGGGGTAAGTCAGAAAAAGCGATATAAATAATGAATAATTGAAAATTAACAAAAATTGAATACGTGGGGTTTTACATTATTGTTTTAGGAATACATTCACTTATAATATCACTTTTACTGATCATTTCTTTTGAGGTAAAAAGCAGTTTGAAAAACACTGATTACAATTTGAAATCAAATTCAAAACAGCAACTAAAAATGAACCAATGAAAAGCCTATAAAATGAAACTGGGTCGCGAAATTTTTTATGCTGTGATGAAGTAGGGGTAGTACCCTCAAGTTACCCCTGGGTAGCGCTTCGGCAGATATAAGCCTCTAAGAGCTAGAGCAGTTTTTCTGACTTACCCCAAATTCGGACTTCCCCCGGTGCACCTTACTAAAGCATGATAATAAAAATTACATAAACCAATTGTGTCAAGATTACTCATTTTAAAGTAATTTTTATATCATAAAAAGTAAAAATTACTCATGTCAAGGTAATTTTTACTGGTAGTAAAAAGTATTTGAATAAATGTAATGAAAATTACTCACTCCGAAGCTGGGATGGAAGAACGAACAGGAACGTAGAACAAAAGAATAACCAATTTTTGAAAGAACGAGCGAACGAAAGAACGAACACCTGGAAAAATCCCAGTGAAGAACATTGAGAACAAAGAACGGAAATTATTATTCGTCTTTGAAAAACAGAAGAACAAGAACCGTTCTTCTGATTTTTTATCTTGTTCCTGTTCTTCTTTTTTTCACTCGTGTTTTCAGTGTTTTTTCCATTTTTTTTATTCATTTTTCGAACATTTTGGGATATTTTGGGTCAAAATTTGAGAAAAAAGTGCCACAATTTGGCATATATGCAAAAAAAATTGAAAATTACGAGAACAAGAACACTGGGAATGGAGAACCAAAAAATCAAAGAACGAGAGAACGAACGCATGAAAGAACGAACGAAGTTTCCGAGTTTTGAGAAAGAAGGAAAGAAAGAACATATTGTGAAAATACATTTCAGGAACAAAAGAACGAAGAACAAAATTCCTTGTTCTTCCATCCCTGCTCCAAAGCATATACCTAGCCAATATTTCCAACAAAAAATCCGTCACCTACCTACCTATTAGAGCTGAAAACAGTTATGCTACCCGCTAACCAGTATCTGGTTAAAATACCGGCTAAACCCGCTAGTGGTTGTATCTGGTTGATTTGGATCTAGATAGTAGCGTATAGCGAGTACAACCCGAATGTTTTCGCACTTGGTCTGTGCACGCACCCCAAAATTTGATAATGCTTAAGTGGGAGGAGTTAAGCTTCGACACCTGTCGTTCGTAAGTGTGATTGACATTTGACATGATTGATGACAATGATGATGTCATGCCAGTACACCGTCTACGCATTCAATGCGCTACTAGTTATATCGTGAACTGGTGCGACATTTTTTCAACTTGCTACCCGCTACTAGCAAGAAGCGAGAATTTACAATAAGGGTACAGTAGTTACCCGCTGTCAGCGAGTACCGTTTTCAGCTCTACTACCTACCTCATGGGGATTCAAACCTGGGTCCCTACAGGGTGTCCAGAGATATCAAGCACCCCTAAAAAAGTTTTCTACTAAAATACTTTGGTTGGTCACAGTGAATGATAATAATGATAGCACATGATTGGTTGTTCGACTGGAGAGATAACATTCCACCAATCATATGCATCTATTTCACGTTGCCAACCTATATTTTTAATGACAAAATTTCTTTGGGTACTTGATATTTCTGGGCACCCTGTACAATATCCTATTCCTACCTAAATGTCCTGACCACTCGGCTATGAGTTCTTGTGGAGGATTAGGACATTAAGAGAATATATCACACCTCGGGAGTAATAAGGTCACATCTCAAAAAAAATTGATTTCGACATTTTTGCATTTTTGGGGTTTGTATGACCCCCCTCAACCAAAAATAACACTTTGAGTTGGGTACATTATCTAGATCTTGTAAAAAACGCAAATGGCCCAACTCAAAATCCCAACATCATTGCAAGTTGTTTGGAGTTATAAAGGTACATCTCAAAAAACTCCACCTTTTTTGAGCAAATTTTGTACATACTCGTACAAAGTGTTAACAAACAGTTTTGATTGTTTTGAATGTTTGTCAGATAGAAATAGACACAAGAAGTGCATTTTTTTATTGGTTTACACCAAATGGAAAAATTTTTTTAAAGTGATCACTTTTCAGAAAAATGAATTTGCATATATAATGAAATTTTAGTTTTTTTTTTGAGAATTACTCAAAAACTAAGCACTCTAGAAAAAAACTAACGACATTCTGTCGATTGGAAATTTAATTCACTACAACTTTGTTACCATGAATTTTTTTTTTGGACGCTTCCTTTAGCCTCCACATCAACGTTTAATGAAAGGTTACAACTCAAAATGTTTTCCAAACATTGAAATATTTCCTCTTTAGGATTTTATTTTTCAATGTATTCATATGCTAAATGAAGGTAAGATACCCAATGTTTAAAATGAGATGCTATTCATTCCTCACAATTAATTATACGTAAGTTGATGAAAATAATGTATCAAGTTTTTAAAAAAAAGAAAATTGCTCTCCTGTAAAATTTCACTTTTTTGAGATGTGACCTTATTACTCCCGCGGTGCGATATGTATCTATTGTTTGGTAAACGCCCCACCAAACCACTCCCACTTGAAATACACAGCGGGCAGACTGGGGGTATAGCTGGGTACAATGAGCAGTAGGTGTTCTACAAGTCCTCTTTTCCCTTTTTTAGGATTTAATGCATATAAATAATGAACTAAAATTGCAATTACTCAGCAATTACCCATCCGAATTGGATGAAAAATAATCTATACTCTCCGCCTTAATGATTCTCATATTCTGTCCGATAGGTACAAAAAACGGTTGGATAGTTTAAGAGAACATTCATTTCCAATGAAATTTCATTTCTCAAAGCGAAACCAATAGTGTTGGTCCTACTAACAGAATGGCGGTCATTTCGATTGGGAGGTCAGCTAAAATCGCGGATTTTGCGTTCCAACGTATAGGACTCACGTGAAATATTTTGACCTGGTGAAAGCTAGATCGAAAGAGCATGGAAAAATTAATCGCCAGCCGAAATTCCAAGTGTTGAATTGCTTGTTTCGATTTTTGGTGAATTTTTAAAAATCAAATTTAAGCCCAAAAAGTGAAAAAAAATTCAAAACTTTACCTACCAAATTGACATTGAAAGCTGAAATTCGGGATATCCCCTATTTTCTAGCTGACAAATCGATTGGAAACGGTTTCAAACTGTTTTAAGCAATTCTGAAGCCTTCAGCAGATATTCGTAATTCACTCTGCCCAATACGTGACAAAGTTAATTCGGACAGATTTTATGGTATTTTTTGAAAAACAGGAGTTTCTAAAAAGCGTTTAGGGAGCTTCAAAACGTATGCGGAATTAGTTTCAAACATCAGATGTACGTAAACTGAATTTCATCTTTCTACCACAAATGGAGGAGGAAGGGCAATATATGTATCGAATATTCGAAGGTGTATGATGAAATGGGAGTGGAGAAATAATTATTGATTTTTAGAACTTTTGGTATTATTTTTTGTTGTTGGAAATTTCGAGCTTTGGAAAATCTGCTCAAGGCTCCAGTAATTTCCAAAAATTCGTTGGGGGACTCTAAAACTAGGTACTTGAAATCTACGTGCGATCGATTTAATAGAGTATTGAAATTAGTTTACAGAATGAATTTCGGATTTCCAACTTCATTTGATGAGATTTTGTGGAAATTCCAAGTTTTAAAAATCTGCTAGAGACCCCAAAATTGCCCAAAACGCTTTGTTACAATTTTCAATCGATTTAGCAGGTCGAAAAATGGACATTATGCTAAATTTTAGCTTTCTAGATCAATTTGGTATTTTTTTTATTTTGTTTCTCATTTTTTGCCCGAATTTGATTTTTGAAAATTCACCAGGAAACGAAAAATAACTATATAGTACTTTGCACTTGAAATTTTGACTGGTGATAAATTTTTGGATGCTCATTCGATCTGGCTTTGTCTAGTTCCAAAAATTTCTTGCTAATCGTATGTTGAAAAGCAAAATCAATGGTAAATCAATCCAAATGCCCGCCATTTCGTTCGTAGAACCAACCCTTTTTTGGCAAGTTTGCTTTTATTTAAAATGTTGCTTAAGATGTTCCCTTTAAGAAAAAAGTTGTCCCAGAGGATCGGTGAGGGAGCGGGGATGCATCTATTCCTATTGGCATATGACGAAGTATAAGTAGTTTTGGATTCTAGTGGCGATGACCTACATCCATGCAGACTCTCAAATGCTACATTTTGGAACTGACCATTTTTCTCAAAACAAGTCGTGTAGTAGCTAAAGCGAAAAATTCTCCAATTTTTTTTCGAAAATAGTCTTCTTTGAGCCTCCTTTTGTAGGGGCATAATATTAAACATGAAACTTTTTATGATGGCGCTTATTCAGTATTTTTACACACCATGCATAGCCTATGTTTCATTTTGGCATTTATGGGGCATAACTATACTTAACTAGTCGACAACACAATTATTCAAAAGAAAACAAGGTGTAATTTGCGATATGATCTTTTATCCTGTAGGTAAAGGTACTAATACGGAATTTATTCCCCTTTCGCTGCGATATTTGTGGTGCAATGTTTTCCTACAAAGATGATTGGACAAGACATCAAGAAGAACATTCGAAGCCGTTTCACTGCCAAGTCTGTGACAAACAGTTTGCTCATAAAAGCTCTCTTATTTCACATCGATTGACACATAGTGAAAAGAAAGACTACAAATGCCGCATTTGTGACGCACGATTCAAGAACTACAACAATAAATGGAGTCACGAAAAACGCTTGCATGCGGAAAGACCTGGTTTCGAGTGCGCTGATTGCGGAAAAGTGTTGTCCTCTAAACATTCTCTCATTAGACACCTGAGTGTGCATTCCGGTGTGAAACCATTTTCTTGCAAAACGTGTGGCAGAAGTTTTGTTCAAAAAGGTGATCTTACTCAGCACCAACGGACGCATACAAAAGAGAAACCCCTCAAATGCCGCATATGCGACCAACGATTCAGTCAGAGAGGGGCTAAGGCACAGCACGAACGTTTCCATGTAGAGGGCCCTCGTTTTGAGTGTGCCCATTGCGGCAACAAATTCCGCCATAAGAGCACACTAGCCAATCACATTTCATCTAAATGTACCTACTTAAATTTCAGCAATTGACCACCTATCTAAATGTGTACAGATTCAAATTTGTTTTTTCTTTTTGTTTTTTTTTAATCAATGTGAATAAAACTTGACTTGATACTTGAGCGATTTCTCAAATTCAATTTATACTCAGAGATTGGCGCGTAAATGCCTTATTGACACCCAACTTGTACTTCAACTTACATGTGAGAAAAATACACGAGCGATGGTACCTAGTTTATGTTTGTTGTTTTTTTTTTCTTTTTCACAGTGTATCGATTGATGAAGTTACCAATAGCAAATCATAGTGAATTACAGAATATCTCAATTCGATAGTCGATTGATTTGTTTAAATTTTTGCAATCCTCGCCCAAATTTTCTGGAGGTTACGCATTACTTCTTGAACAATTTTTGTCCGTGCTTTTGTCTATCTCCGCAAATAATTTCAATCTGCATGTATAATTATGACGCAAATCTCCTCCTCTCTCCTTCTACTCTTCCTTCAAAAGTATGGGGTTTCATAATTTTTCCGACTATTGGAGAGCAGTGACATTTACTAACATCAAAAAATAAATGTTATAGGGCGGTATTAAATTTAATTATAGGTGATTGTACATAAAATGCTCTTTCTTAGTCAAGCCCACTGCAATAGGAATAATTTCATCCGACCGCCTACCCCTCCGTTTCCTGGGAGAAGTACTGTCTTTAAAAAGGCATCCTAGGGAACTAGTGAAGTTTTACAGCACACCTGCTAAAAAAAAAGTTGTCCTACTAACAAAATGTCGGCCATTTTGATTCACAGGTCAGCCGAACTCATAGGACTAACACAAAATTTTTCGACCAATCGAAAGAGCATGGAAAAAATCATAACCTGCCAAAATTTCGGGTGCTAATTTTCATTTTTCGATGAATTTTTGAGAATCAAATAATGAAGTAGCCAAAATGAAAAAGAAATCAAAATTTTACCAAATTGACCTGGAAACCTGAAAGGAATAAATCCTATTTTCGACCGATCAAATCGATTAGAAACGCGGTTTCCAATCGTTCTGAGCTGTTCGTGGAGCCTATTACAGATTTTTGAAACTTGAAATTTCCACAAAATTTCATCAAATGTAATTGGAAATCCGAAATTCACCATTCACTCCAGTTTAAACACGTTATTAAGTGGACTGCTGGTGGCTTCAAGTCATTTTGGAGCATCCAGCGACTTTTATTGAAAATGCTTGGGCACTCCGGGACAATTTTTTGAAATTAAAAAAAATTTCAAGATTCAAAAATCTGCTGGAAGCTCCAAAACTGCTGAAAACTGTTTGATACCATTTCCAATCAATTTAGCAGGTCGAAAATCAGCTAGTTACCTACGTCAATTTAGTAAAATTTTGATTTTTCCTCTCTTCTTTAGCCCAAATTTAATTTTCAAAAATTCACCCGGAAACGAAAAATACACAATTTTGCACTTGAAATGTTCGCTGGTGATAAAATTTAGCATGCTCTTCCGATCTAACTTTGCCCGGTTCCAAAAATTTTGTGCGAATCCTACTTCGGAAAGCAAAATCAACGATTTCGGCTCACTTGTCAATCAAAATGGCCGCCATTTTGTTAGTGAGTCCAAGTTTTTTTTTGACAAGTTTGCTTGAAATTGTTTCTTAATATGTCCCCTTTGAGAGAAAAGTTGTCCCAGTGGGTCGGAGAGGGAGGCGAGATGCATCTATTCTATACCTATTGGCATATGACGAACTACAAGTAGGCACATATGATTGGTCTAGGTCTTGGATTTTAGTGAGGTTGGCTTAGGTTGACGCCGAATTTCAAATGCTGCACCTTGGAACTGGGCCATTTTTCTCAATAGGTACTACATAGTCAAATTGGAGCAAAAGCGAAAAATCCGTCATTTTTTTGAAAATGATTCTTCTTTGAGCCTCCCGTTCTGCGGGCATTATATTTATGTTAAACATAAGGCTTTTTAGAGGATACCTACCTTGTACATATATGCTGTATTTTGGTATATAAATACCCAAATACAGTATACTATACAGGGTGCTCAAAAATGCAGAGTACCCCCAAAAAATACAATTATTCAAAAGAAGACGACGTGTCATTCGCAATATGATCTGTTATCCTGTAGGTGCAGGTACTGATCCGGAATTCATTCCCCTACTACTGTGATATTTGTGGTACAATGTTTTCCAATGAACGTGATTGGTCAAGACATCAGGCAAGACATCAGAAAGAACACTCGAAGCCGTTTCACTGCAAAGTCTGTGGCAAACAGTTTGCTTATAAAAGCTATTTAATTTTACACAGATCTGCACATGGTGAAAAGAAACGCTACAAATGCAGCATTTGTGACGCACAATTCAAGCGTAATGACAGTAAACTGGTGCACGAACGCGTGCATGTGGAAGGAGCTCGTTTTGAGTGCCCTGAGTGCGGAAAAAAGTTTTCCCAGAAACTGTCTCTCACTACACACCTGAGGGTACATTCCGGTGTGAAACCATTTTCTTGTAAAACGTGTAGAAAAAGTTTTGCTCAAAAATGCAATCTTACTCAGCACCAACGGACGCATAGTGAAGATAAACTCTTCAAATGCCGCATATGCAACCAACAATTCAAGCATACAAGCAATAGGGCAACGCACGAACGTATCCATGTGGAGGGCTTTCATTTTGAGTGCGCCCATTGCGGCAACAAATTCAGCAGAAAGATCACTTTGGCCAAACACATAGCATCTAATTGTGTACATAAATTTCAATAATTGAATAGCTATCTGAACGTGTACAGATTCAAATTTGTTTTTTCTTTGTTTTTTTTTTTTTCATCAACGTGAAGAAAACTTAACTTCAGTTATAACCTTGTAATAGTGACGCTAGGAATAAATAGCCAAATAGTGTACTGGTTAGATACAATACGAGGGATGACAATTTGAAAACGAGACTTTTGCCATTGCGCGAGTTGTAGTTACATTAGAACAACGGACGAGGTCTCATTTGAAAAAGGAGTGGATTTTCTATTACTGTACAAAATTTCAAGTTGATTGGATGATTTTTGCGTGTTTTACAGCTGCTTGAAGTGAACATCCTCCTTGGAGTCGGTCGTGAAACTTTGAGGAAGTCTTGAGGAGGGTCCTTATATTCAGGGAGAGGCGACTGTGAATTAGAGGAGTGGTGGAAGTCCAAAAAAGTCAAAAATGATGTTTAAAAGAGATAGGGAACTGTTGGAGGAAGCTCACTCAATCAAAACCTCACAAAAAGTAGGTCATGGGGAAAGCGTTTCCTAATGGTTGTGAGGAAACTCCCTCTGAGGTGAGTGTAAAATAATTTTTGGAGGAGATTGACCTCAAATATCTTCAGCGTAGTCATCCTTCAACAGAATGCCCCACAATTATTCTCCAAAAGGCCCTTCAAAAATCTGTAGGGCCTTATTCAGAGGCAGCTTCCTCAAAATTTGAGTGGAGGCTCTTCAGTCATGCTCAATAATGAAATGAATTTTGATTTTCAGGTAAAAACTTTCTGAGAACGAAGTAAAGGTTACTAGGAATTGAATTTGGGGAGTAGAAATGCTGAGGAGGCACTGAGATGTCTTGAGGAGGCAAAAATTCCTTAAGAAAAAATTTGCAACACTCATTTTCACGACGAGGGTAAAAAAGTTGCCAACTTTGAGAGGCTGTAAAACACGCAAAAATCATCCAATCAACTTGAAATTTTGTACAGTAATAGAAAATCCACTCCTTTTTCAAATGAGACCTCGTCCATTGTTCTAATGTAACTACAACTCGCGCAATGGCAAAAGTCTCGTTTTCAAATTGTCGTCCCTCGTACTTACGACGTTGGATAGACTAATTTGTTCGTGGGAATATGTTTAAAATTACTCCCAGGGAAAGGAGATTTTCCCTGGTCGTAGCTAGCTCGAGAGAATGAGTGTCTATCGTTCCTAGGCGACTATTCATCATTAAAAGAAGAGGTTTAAATAAAGAAACACCTCTAAAATAATATGTACATTCTGTTTTATTCTGATTTTTACATATTATACAAATTTATACTCAACGAGTTATTTAGATTAATAGCTACTTAACGTACATCATACAACTAGGCAATTTATTATACACTAGTGTTAGAGAAATAGCTGAATTATGTCACTCAAGAGGTGTAAGGCCTGGTGCGTAAGAATATTAATATACTTACCCTATTGAAGGAGCAATAAATCGTTCCTTGCGTCTGTGTAAGCTGGTTAGGCTTACTGCACATGATTTTATGACGATCACGTCATAAAACCCAGAAAAGAATGGGCGGCAATTATCTTACGATAATTACGGCAAAAACACTGTACACTTTCACACCCCTACTGAACGGCTCACGAATACTAGGCCTTATTGGTGTGTACATATCCTACTCTGCACTTTTACCGGATCACGCGGCTTGATGTCCGGAATCATCAGCCGTGAGTCGAAGATACCTTATTCCCTCAACGACATAACGGGGGACAAGTTAATAACAATTATATCAACCCTCGAGGGGGTTACAACGGGGGATGAATGTACAGCACAACCTAAATTAGATGGGTTGAATGTCACTTGACTAGATCCTATCATCGCGAATAATAAGAACTTGGTCTGTTAAGATGGAGATTCGACAACCGCGACACCACACTGGACCTCTGGTCCGGTGCATAACGACGATGTGAGAAGGCTCTTAAGAAGATGTTACCACTTCGGAAGACTTGAACGAACTCTCTTTCTTTTCTCATCCGATGATCCGTCGAGGCGCTCGCCCGGATCATTGTGGGAGTTAACAGTTTCCCGGTATAGAGAAACTTCTAGCAATTTCCCCTTATGCGGTTGGGCCATACCTGTACCTTACAACCTTATTGATTTGACACCCGACTTGTGCTTCAACTTACCTACAGGGTGCCCAGAAATATCGGGTACCCCTATAAAGTTTTCTGCCAAATACTTCGCGGTTGGTCATAGTGAATGATAATAATGATAGCACATGATTGGTTGTTGGACTGGAGAGATAACATTCCACCAATCATATGCATCTATTTCACGTTGCCAACCTATATTTTTAATGAAAAACTTTCTTAGGGGTACCCGATATTTCTGGGCACCCTGTACATATCTATGTGAAGAAATACACGATGGTATTTTATGTTTGGCTTTTTAGGGTTTTTGCTGCTAGCAGCATAAACCCTATTGCAATTGATTTTATTTTTTTTAAACTTTTAGCCAATCAGTGAACAGTATTTCGGAAAGCCCCATTCTGTGATTTGGATTGGAGAGTGCATAGAGTCTGCGTGACGTCATCACCGCGTATAGGCGACGTTTCGACGAAATGTGAGAATGTGTGTGTGATGTTCTATTGTTCTTTAGTTCTTTATTGTTTTGCTAATTAATTACGCTAATTAAGTAATTATCTCTGAATGAGGAATGACTGAATGTACATGATAGGGATGGAAAGCAGGAAAGCAGAAAGCTATAGCTCAGCTAGCTGAAAGCTGAAAGCTGAGGAAGTTTGGCTAGCTTTATTTATTTTTTTTTTAAATTCAGTTTTCTTAATTTTTTTTTTGCAAATTCATTGCTCTGTATTCTGTAATGTAAATTTCTTCTTTTTCTTGCTTTTGGCTGTGATCAAATTTACGAAAAAAAAAAAAAAAACCTAACAAAAAGCAAAAACCCTTTTGCGATCAGCGCATAGCTGATGGCTTGTTTTTTTTCTTTTTCAAAGTCTATCAATTTAATGAAGTTACCAAAAGCAAATCAATAGTGAATTACAAAATCTCTTAATTCGATAGTCCAATTATTTTTTTTAATTTTTGCAATTTTCTGGACAAATTGTTTAAGATTTCAAAAATGACTTCGCACAAAGCACCAATTTCACCCTCTGCAGTTTATGTATTATTTTTTGGTCAGTTTTCGTCCCCTTTTCAGCGTACCATCATATCCGCAAATAATGAGAAAACGATGTTCTGAGACAATATCAATCGTTATAACTATTGCATAAATCTTCCCTCCCCTCTCGTCCCCTTCCTTCAAAGGTACCAAATTACAAATTTTGTCTGACATTAATGAGCAACGACATGTACGTACTAACAACGAAAAAATTCAGTAAAGAATTAAATTAGGCGATGGTAATATGTTCTTTCTTAATCTGATAAATATACTCGTAATATGATATTAGAAATGAATAATAATGCACCTCTCCCCCGCCCACCGATCCTCTGTGACAACTTTTTTCTCAAAGAATACATCCTAAGGAAGATTTTAAAGCAAATCTGCCAATAAACAGTTGACCCTAATACCTAACAAAAAATGACGGCCATTTTGACTGACAGATCAGCTGAAATCGCAGAATTTGCTTTTCAACATTGAAATTTTTTAGCTTGACGAAGCTGGATCGAAATAGCTTGCAGAAATTCATCGCCAGCCAAAATTTCTGGGTCTGGAGTGCATTTTTCAGATTTGTGGTGAAATTTTGAAAATCATTTATGTGGGCTAAAAGTGAGGACAAAAATCAAAGTTCTACCAAATTCACCTTGAAAGCTATAATTTGGGATATTGCCTATTTTCGAGCTGTGAAATCGATTGGAAACGGTTTCAAACCGTTTTGAGCAGTTCTTGAGCCTGCAGCACATTTTTGTAACTTGAGATTTCCATCAAAATTTCATCAACTAACAAGGGGAGTGCCCCAGGATCGAACATAGTCTACCACAAAATTTTCAGCTGCTGAAGTTGATATTTAAGGAAAAAATTGGTACATAAATTTTTTCTTCGAGAATGTGTTCGGATGGACCCTCTGAACCACCAAAAAAAAGCCGACTCCCCTACCCCCGGAGGAAAATTTTTTAGGGGGCTGAAACCGGTTCCAATTCTCGTTTTTTGCGTTTTACTCCGTAAATATAAGGGTTTTGAGAAAAACTACCATAACAAAAAATGTTCCCCTTCAAATTCTCGACAATTTGATACTACGCTCGATACCCATTGCTCAAGGGAGGTGTCAAAAAAAGGGGGTGGAAAGAGTAGGTGTTTCAAAAAAAGTCAATCCAATAAATTGATCAAAATTCAGTGTTGTGCGTAACGATATTTTTTTTCGTTCCGTTATTTCGTTCCGTTACAAAATTAGCATTTTTTTCGTTACGTTTTTTCGTTACAGTACTTGTAACGGAAAAAATGCTGTAACGGTATTTTTCGTTACACTGGTACTTGAACTTTTTCGTTACGTTATTTTCGTTATTTCCGTTACGATTTTTTCGTTACAGAAACGTTTTTTCAACGTAGAATTGATGATATTTTCAAAGAAAAATGCATTTGTAACGAAAAATTGTAACAAAAATAGCTAAAATAACGGAACCAAAAGGTTTAAATACCAGTGTAACGAAAAAAATACCGTTACATTTTTTCGTTACAGATATAATCATGATACAATTACGTTTATTAAAAAGGGAATTTTTAAAAAAGTCAAACTTGGAAGGTAAAAAATCTCATTTTTTGACTCAACTTGAAAATATTGTAACTAAAAAAATAACAAAAAAGGTAACAGAATTTTTTCGTTTTTCGTTACGTTACATCAAGAAAAATATCGTTACGTTACGTTTCAGTTACACAACATCACATGATCAAAATAACGTTTTCGTTACAGTTCCGTTACCTGTAACGGAAAAAATTTCGTTATTTTCGTTTTTCGTTACAGTTATACCGTTACGGTACGCCAACACTGTCAAAATTACCACTTAAAATCATTAGTTTTCGCTCATTTTTTTTTTTACAAAGGCTACTCACCCAACTGCTAATCAAACTACCATTGGTTTGTCTTCAACCCTCCTCGGGGGTTCGTGAGGGTTGCTTGATTTTTCAAGTAACACACTACTGAATCATATATTTGAAAAACAAATCTGGACGTGCGATATATCGAATAGTATGTTTTCAAGGTCGATGAGTACGAATATGAACTTATTTTTTGCATACAACCCCTCAAAGCCCCTCTGTGCCCCAAAATGGGGGTCAAAATTTTGAAAAATTGTGAAAAGTCGAGTGATATATCGAATGGTACATTTTCGAGGTCACCGAGTGCGAATATGAACTTATTTTCTGGGTCCCACCCCCCAATGTCTCTCTGTGCCCTCAAAATGGGGGTGAAAATTTTGAAAAATCGTGAAAAGTCGAGTGATATATCGACTTGTATGTTTTCGAAGTCGCTGAGCACGAATCTGGCCTTATTTTTTGGGCCCAACCCCTCACAGCTCCCAACTGTCCCAAAAAAAGTCCGAAATTTTGAAAAAATGTGAAAAGTCGAATGGCATATTGAATGGTAGGTATGTTTTCGAAATCGCTGAGTACGAATATGAACTTATTTTTTGCCTACAACCTCTCAAAGCCCCTCTGTGACCCAAAATGAGGGTCAAAATTTTGAAAAATTGTGAAAAGTCGAGTGATATATCGATTTAAAAACTACGAACTGTAAATTTTCGGTTTTTTCTTCCATCAAAAAAAAATAATTTCATTTTTTTGTTTTCGATTGGTAGCCAATAATAAATGAAATCGAAAACTTTACAGGAAAACAATCAAAATGAAAACACTGAGATAGGCAAGAAGATTGACATCTTACCTACTAAAGACATTGAGGATAATTTTGGAGCGTTAGTAGAACGTTTGAATAGTAAAATGAGTGAAATAATAAAAATGAGTCTATAGTCATATTCAGCGATCTTAAAACATACTATTCGACGTAATACACGTTTTTTGACGACCTTTCGAAATTTTATCCAATGTAGGGAGTGTGAGGGGATTTTGAGGAATCGTAAGTAGAGCAGGAAAAAAGTGCATATTCCAGTTTAGTGTCTCAAAAACATACAAGTCGATATATCACTCGACTTTTCACAATTTTTCAAAATTTTGACTCTCATTTTGAGGCACAGAGGGGCTTTGAGAGGTTTTAGGCAAAAAAATAAGTTCATATTCGTACTCAGCGACTTCGAAAACATACAAGTCGATATATCACTCGACTTTTCACATTTTTTCAAAATTTCGACCCCCATTTTGGGGCACAGAGAGACATTGGGGGATGGGACCCAAAAATAAGTTCATATTCGCTCTCGACGACCTCGAAAACGTACCATTTGATATATCACTCGATTTTTCACAATTTTTCAAATTTTTAACCCCCATTTTGGGGCACAGAGGGGCTTTGAGGGGTTGTATGCAAAAAATAAGTTCATATTCGTACTCATCGACCTTGAAAACATACTATTCGATATATCGCACGTCCAGATTTGTTTTTCAAATATATGATTCAGTAGTGTGTTACTTGAAAAATCAAGCAACCCTCACGAACCTCCGAGGAGGGTTGAAGACAATACCAATGGTAGTTTGATTAGCAGTTGGGTCAGTAGACTTTGTAAAAAAAAAATGAGCGAAAACTAATGATTTTAAGTGGTAATTTTGATCAATTTATTGGATTGACCTTTTTTGAAACACCTACTCTTTCCACCCCTTTTTTTTTGACACCTCCCTTGAGCAGTGGGTATCGAGCGTAGTATCAAATTGTCGAGAATTTGAAGGGGAACATTTTTCGTCATGGTAGTTTTTCTCAAAAACCTAATATTTGCGGAGTAAAACGCAAAAAACGTGAATCGGAACCTGTTTTAACCCCCTAAAAAAGTTAGCTCCAGGGGTTGAAGGCGTGGTTTTTTTTTTTGGTGGTTCAGAGGGTCCATCCGAACACATTTCCGAAGAAAAAATTTATGTGCCAATTTTTTCCTTTTTAAAATCCCTATTTGCCCGCCCTAATAGCAGTTTTGAAAAATTGGCCAAATACAGTCGACGCAGGCCGCATACCGAAACCTTCAATATTATTTGGGCATTTCAATACGTACCTATGATAAGACTAGCCCACGGTGAAATTTTCAGCTGCTGAAGTTGATATTTGAGCCCTTCAAGGTGATTTCTTGATTTTCACATGGAAATTTTGAAAAATTGGGCAAAAATGGTCGGCGGAGGTCGCATACTGAAACCTTCAATATTATTTGGGCATTTCAATACATATGATGAGACTAGCCCACCGTGAAATTTTTTATATGCTGAAGTTGATATTTCAGGCTTCCAGGGTGATTTTTCGATTTTTTCAAAATTGCAATGTGAAAATCGAAAAATTGCCCTGGAAAGCTGAAATATCAACTTCAGCAGCTGAAAATTCGAGGTTAGGCTACGTTCGATGTCCTCTATCCAATGATGCAAGAATCGTTGAAATCGGTGGATGTCACCTGGGGCACCTCCCTTGTAAGTTGGAAATTCAAAATTCATTGTAGAGAATTAATTCTCTTTGAGATCACTGTCAACAGATTTTTCCTAAGATGTATGGTTCGTCCGGTAAATGCGGAAAACTAAAGGACAAAAATTAAATTTGTCAAAAAATTTTCATGTTGTGCAAATCTGGTACCTTGGTAAGTAATGGGCCACCCTGTATATGGTCCATTTTGGTATTTATGGGGCATAAATAGTTGGTAACACAATTATTCATAAGAAAAGGGCATGTCATTTATACTAATAATATGATATTGTTTTCCTGTAGGTAGTGGTACAGATGCAGGATTCATTGCCATACTGCTGCGATATTTGTGGTACGAAGTTTTCCTGTAAACGTGATTGGACAAGACACCAGCATGAACATACGAAACCGTTTCACTGCCAAGTCTGTAACAAACAGTTTGCTCGTAAAAGCTCTTTAATTTCACATGGATTGACACATGGTGAAAAGAAACGCTACAAATGCAGCACTTGTGACGCACGATTCAAGCACTACACCAATAAATTGAGGCACGAACGCGTGCATCATGTGGAAGGAGCTCGTTTCGAATGCGCTATTTGCGGAATAAAGGTTCTTTATAAACAGCATCTCATTACACACTGGAGAGTACATTCCGGTGAGAAACCGTTTTCTTGCCAAAAGTGCAGCAAACGTTTTTCATTGAAATGCGGTCTTATTAACCACCAACGGACGCATACTAAAGATAAACCCTTCAAATGCCGCATATGCAACAAACAATTCAAGCATGATAACAATAGGGCAGTGCACGAGCGTTTCCATGTGGAGGGCCCTCGTTTTGAGTGTCCCCATTGCGGCAACAAGTTCCGCTGTAAGAGCACTCTAGCGAATCACGTATCATCTAAATGTAAAAATTTGTTCTTCCCTAGAAGGTTGACTTGAATTATAAGGTTAACTTTACCGATTTTTAAAATTCAATCTTGTGCTTCAATTTATACCTACTTATGAGAAAAAATACACAATGGTATTATGTTTGCGTATTTTTATCTTCATCAAAGTCCATCGATTAATGAAGTAATCAAAATCCAATCACAGTGAATTATAGAATCTCTCAATTCGATAGTCGATCTATTTTTTTTGAATTGTTGCAATTTTCTGGACAATGCAGTCAAGTTTTTAAAAATGACTCCGTGCAAAATGTAGGTATGATACCTAATGATAATTTCAGGAAATTTATTTTTTCGAAACTTTCGGAAACTTTCCAGAAAGTATTTATTTTTCTTTGATGAATGAGGCACCCCATACCTGTTTTTAACTAGGTAATACCAGTTTTAAAATGCTATTGGTCAACTACAAACTGATGAATTTCCAATAATTCTGGTTTTCTTATTTCTGCAATAAAATGTTGTCATTTGTGTTGTGTTTTATGAATTAAAAAGTGTGACCAAGTTCAAGATTTCAACGATTATTGAAAAATAAAAACTCTCTCCTTATTTTGGGAGAGAGTTTTTCTTTTCCAATTATTGGACTCCTTAGTTTTGGTTCATCCTTTCCTTTATCAATTCAACGATTACTTCACAAAGAAAAAAAACTGCACCAGAAAAATTCTAAATGAAGGGAAAAAAATGCAGGGATGCGAACTGAAAGTTTCAACTGTATGTAACTGGAACTGGAATCAACCAGAAATTTTTTGGGCAAATGATTTTTAATTTTCCATCCAATTAGCAGACTGAAATCAAAAAAAAATTGGAATTGGAACCCTTTGAAATTTTCATTTTTCTAACGGGTCATTCCACGCCAATTGGACCAAGAAGTGGTAATTCGGCGATTTTTTTGAAATTTTTCCTGTGGAAAGACCTTCCGAAGGGATGACCAATGGCGCAAATCGCAGCCCTCTAGCCCATTTTTAACGGCAGCCAGGGGGTGTCAATGTTTTCAGTGAACCTAAAATATCATCCATTTCAGCAGTGGATTATTCGATAACCACGATACCTACCAACATAGAGCGGGAAAATAACGTAAAAAAACAGCGGCAAAAAGGAAAAAATTGGCACATCAATTTTTTCTTCGGGAATGTGTTCGGATGGACCCTCTGAACCACCAAAAAAAAGCCGACTCTCCTATCCCTGGAGGACAATTTTTTAGGGGGCTGAAACCGGTTCCGATTCACGTTTTTTTCGTTTTACTCCGTAAATATTAGGTTTTTGAGAAAAACTACCATGACGAAAAATGTTCCCCTTGAAATTCTCGACCATTTGATGCTACGCTCGATACCCATTGCTCAAGGGGGGTGTCCAAAAAAAGGGGTGGAAAGAGTAGGTGTTTCAAAAAAGGTCAGTCCAATAAATTAATCAAAATTACCACTTAAAATCATTCGTTTTGGCTCAAATTTTTTTTACAAAGTGTACTCACCCAACTACTAATCAAACTATCATTGGTTTGTCTTCAACCCTCCTCGGGGGTTCGTGAGGGTTGCTTGATTTTTCAAGTAACACACTACTGAATCATATATTTGAAAAACAAATCTGGACGTGCGATATATCGAATAGTATGTTTTCGAGGTCGCTGAATACGAATATGAACTCATTTTTTGCATACAACCCCTCAAAGCCCCTCTGTGCCCCAAAATGGGGGTCAAAATTTTGAAAAATCGTGAAAAGTCGAGTGATATATCGAATGGTACGTTTTCAAGGTCGCCGAGTGCGAATATGAACTTATTTTTTGGGTCCCACTCCCCAATGTCCCTCTGTGCCCCAAAATAAGGGTGAAAATTTTGAAAAATCGTGAAAAGTCGAGTGATATATCGAATTGCATGTTTTAAAAGTCGCTGAGCACGAATATGACCTTATTTTTTGGGCCCAACCCCGCACAGCTCCCAACTGCCCCAAAAAAGGCCAAAATTTTGAAAAAATGTGAAAAGTCGAGTGACATATTGAATGGTATGTTTTCGAAATCGCTGAGTACGAATATGAACTTATTTTTTGCCTACAGCCCCTCAAAGACCCTGGGTGCCTCAAAATTAAGGTCAAAATTTTGAAAAATCGTAAAAAGTCGACTGATATATCGAATGGTATGTTTTTTTTAAAAAAACACGAACTACGAACTACTAATTTTCGATGTTTTCTTCCATAAAAAAAAAAATGATTTCATTTTGTTTTTGATTGGTAGCCAATGCAGTAGACTCCCGATTATCCGACCTAATCGGGGGTGTAAGGTTGGTCGGATTTCAAAAAAGTCGGATAATCCAAAATTGATGTTTTAAGCGTAAAAATGAAGTGCATAAGCTTGAGACGACAAGCTTTCATTCAGAAAATCAAGTTTTGGCTCAAAACAGGAACAAAGAATCGAAAAAATAACTAATAAACAAAAATAACGTACTTTTGTACATAAAAGACAATGAAATACTGACTCAAATTATAATTTTTTGAGATAAGTTGGATCGATTTCAAGGAAAATAACACCGTTAGAATACAAAATGTAAAGTAAGTCGGATAAATTCGTACCGGATAACCTGAAAGTCGGATAATTGGGAGTCTACTGTAAAAAATGAAATCGAAAACTTTACAGGAAAACAATCGAAATAAAAACACTGAGATAGACAAGAAGATTGCCATCTTACCTACTAAAGACATTGAGGATAATTTTGTGGCGTTAGTAGGACATTTGAATAGTAAAATGAGTGAAATAATAAAAATGAGTCTGTAGTCGTATTCAGCGATCTTGAAAACATACTATTCGACGTATTACACGTTTTTTGGTGACTTTTCGAAATTGTATCCTATTTAGGGAGCGTAAGGGGATTTTGAGGGATTGTGAGTAGAGCAGGAAAAAAGTGCATATTCCAGTTCAGTGTCTCGAAAACATACAAATCGATATATCACTCGACTATTCACGATTTTTCAAAATTTTGACCTTAATTTTGAGGCACCCAGGGTCTTTGAGGGGCTGTAGGCAAAAAATAAGTTCATATTCGTACTCAGCGATTTCGAAAACATACCATTCAATATGTCACTCGACTTTTCACATTTTTTCAAAATTTTGGCCTTTTTTGGGGCAGTTGGGAGCTGTGCGGGGTTGGGCCCAAAAAATAAGGTCATATTCGTGCTCAGCGACTTTTAAAACATGCAATTCGATATATCACTCGACTTTTCACGATTTTTCAAAATTTTCACCCTTATTTTGGGGCACAGAGGGACATTGGGGAGTGGGACCCAAAAAATAAGTTCATATTCGCACTCGGCGACCTTGAAAACGTACCATTCGATATATCACTCGACTTTTCACGATTTTTCAAAATTTTGACCCCCATTTTGGGGCACAGAGGGGCTTTGAGGGGTTGTATGCAAAAAATGAGTTCATATTCGTATTCAGCGACCTCGAAAACATACTATTCGATATATCGCACGTCCAGATTTGTTTTTCAAATATATGATTCAGTAGTGTGTTACTTGAAAAATCAAGCAACCCTCACGAACCCCCGAGGAGGGTTGAAGACAAACCAATGATAGTTTGATTAGTAGTTGGGTGAGTACACTTTGTAAAAAAAATTTGAGCCAAAACGAATGATTTTAAGTAGTAATTTTGATTAATTTATTGGACTGACCTTTTTTGAAACACCTACTCTTTCCACCCCTTTTTTTGGACACCCCCCTTGAGCAATGGGTATCGAGCGTAGCATCAAATGGTCGAGAATTTCAAGGGGAACATTTTTCGTCATGGTAGTTTTTCTCAAAAACCTAATATTTACGGAGTAAAACGAAAAAAACGTGAATCGGAACCGGTTTCAGCCCCCTAAAAAATTGTCCTCCAGGGATAGGAGAGTCGGCTTTTTTTTGGTGGTTCAGAGGGTCCATCCGAACACATTCCCGAAGAAAAAATTGATGTGCCAATTTTTTCCTTTTTAAAACCGCTATTTGCCCGCTCTAAACATGGAACTTTTTTCCATAGTTGGAGGTTTTGAAAGTCTTTTTGGTGATATCATAAAAATCAGTGTTGCGACTTTTTTCCGTACAAAAAATTAGCTCAAAAAGTTTCAAAACGTAGTTTTCATATCGTTCAGACTCTCAAAAATTCTGAAAAAAATATATTATGGACAACTGTTCATGCTGAACAACATATTAAAAAATTGGGATGGTGACTTGTCGCAAAGTCGATTTAAAAAAATTTAAACTTTGCGAAAAAATCCGATTTTTTGATTTAAGACATGAAAAAATGTTGTGATTGGTAAAATTGACCCATTTGACCCCTATTTTTACATATCTGTTGAAGAAGTTGAAAAAGTTGAAAAACCCCTTTCTCTCAATAAAATGAACTCATCACAAAATGAGAAAAAATCAAAGTTCGAAAAAATTCAATTTTTCAATTCCAAGCATCAAAAAAAGTTTAAATTTATTCATTCGTCTTATTTTGACCTCTATCTGACGTATTTCATGAAAAAATTGATAAAAATCACATTCACAGCAAAAAATTAAAATTCGTTAATTTTTTGATTTTTTTTGAATTTTGATTTTTTGTGATGAGTCAATTTCACCGAGTCAAGGGGTTTTTTCAACTTTTTCAACGGATACGTTAAAATAGTGGTCAAATGGGTCACCTCTTCTTCAAGATTATCAGATTTCATAATTTGTCTGACTTTTAGTGAGCAGCGACATGAGTAGTAAACATAGAAAAATAGGTATAGATATCAGTGTTGCAAGAGTGCTGGTTTCAGCACTATACTCACTCCTTACTCACTCCAAAGGAAATGTTAACACTCTTACTCCACTCCTTACTCCCATTGTTTTTCATTATTTTTCAGGAATTTTGACTCTACAGATATTGAGTGATTGATTATATTTCATAAATTAAAGGTGTAAGATGGCAAAAGTATATCAATAATTGATAAAATGATATCATTGATGATAACTAATGAGAAAAACAGTAAAATAAACAACTAAAAAAATTGAAAATACTGAAGATACGTGAGTAACAGCAACATTTTGATGTAAATTAGTCACAAAATTAGGGGAAAAAAGAGGAGTAAGGAGTTTTGATTTGACAACACTCCAACTCCACTCCTACTCCTTTCAAAAATTCTCACTCCTTGCACTCCTTACTCCTACTCTTACTCCACTCTTGCAACACTGATAGATATTCGGTAGGTAAATTATTGTAAGTCTGGTAGGTGACAATAGGAATAATTGCATCTGCACCGCCCCTTTCAGATCCTCAGAAACGGCTTTTTTCTCGAAGGGACATGCACCGGGAGGAACAAATTTGGGTGAACTTTCCAACAAAAAAAAGTGACCCTACTAATGAAAATGGAGCCTACTTTGATTGACAAGTCACTTATCACCAGCCAAAATTGCAAATGGTAAGGTTCTATTCATGTTCATTTTTCGATTTTTGATGAACTTTAAATTTTAAATTTTTTCAATGTTTGAAGATCTGATTTAAATTTAATTTAAGTAAGCCAAAAATGAGAGGAAAATCAAAATTTTATAAAATTGACCTACAAGAAACAAAGCTGAAATTTAGGATATAGGTACCTATCTTATTTTCGACTTGCCAAATCGATTGAAAACTGTTTCAATACCCTTTTGAGTTGTTGCCACAAAATGCCACTGGCTCTTGCCACTTAAGCAATGTCTGAGAACCTTTTGCGAACCGAAACTGAGAACCAGTAATATTCTAAGGTTCTAAGAACCACCACCATCACAACCAATTCAATTTGAAACGGTTTTCAACCCTGCTTGCCAGTGCCCAGTCCCAGTCCCAGTGCCATAGACAAGTGAAGTGAAAGCGTAATATTTTCATTTCAAGTTCTCAAGTTTTTTTTCGTTCTAAATATTTCAATAGGTTTTTATTAATTAAATTAAAATTTTTTTCTCAGTTCATGTTTATTGTTTTCACGTTTTTAGAAAATGTGTATAATTATTAATTTTTCTTGTAGAGTGTTGTAGAAATCCGTAACTGTAACCGTAACCATACCGCATCGGTTGCAATGTTGCCAACGGTCACGTCAAGAAAACTTGCAACGTGTGAGACGAAAAAACGAAAACAAACAATTAATTTTTATTGATAATGTATAAATTTGTTGATAACATAACCGGCTAACCGGGCTTAGGGCTTACTTCAAATTTCAGTATTTTATACAGGTAACTTTTAAACGAATAATCCGATGAATGGTGTATTGTAATTTGAAAAAAATTTCCTCACAAGAACAGACGTTTGTAATAAGAAACCCATTAAATAATTTTATCGACGCATGTGTCAACAATATGGATTTATCTGATGGTTTTTCTGAAGAGAAATCCGAGCAGGGTATGCTTGGAACTTACAGTGATCATCTTACCTCAAACCAGTTCAATAATAATATCTCGTTTAAGATCGAAAATGATGCTTATCCGTCTGCTCAAGAAAAGTAAGTCGACTCTTTAAAAAAACTATCGCCTTTCAACATCTTTTTCTAATTTGTTGTTGAAACAATGCATCTTTTATTTTAATAGCGACGAGCTTTACGAAATTCAAAGCAATACTGAAGAGCAATTTACAAAAAATGAAGACCTATGCGTCGTATGTGGACATGTCTCAGCGTACGAATTTTTTAGGTAAGTAAACAGTAATTTGCGTACCCATGTACAGTGCACATGTAACTATTGATTTCTCATTCTAATTAGCTTGAATTTTTTAAATTCTAGTTTCCCGATCAATGCTGATATTCGACAGCAGTGGGCGAAGTTTTGTGATATAAATTTAGATAGAATAAAACCACATTTTCGGCTATGTGATGGACATTTTAAACCCGAAGACTACCAAATCTCGATGCAACGTAGAGTATTGATGCCGACAAGTGTTCCAACTTTACGACCAAAAGTGAAACACAACTTCATGTCTTCGATTAGTCAGAGCTTTCAATTCGGTACAGATGTAATTAGTTTCTCAATGCCAAAGTTGAATATAAACACATCGCAAAATACGATCTGCAGCTCGGACTTTGAAAGTAAAATACATTAATTTATTATCATACTCGTCGTCTTCGATAACCACGATATAATTTGATAATTTTGGTTTTGGTTTAGGAAATACTACCATCGACGATGCTCCTAATAAAGAATTGTGCGAAAATTTTAAAGATATTACGAATAATCAGGACACCATTCCTCCAAAGACAGCGAAATCGACATCGACGAAAAACTGGAAACATGAAAAGTGTCACCTATTAGAGAAAAATTTACGATCAGAAATTTTCAGATTGAAAATACGATGTTCTCGTCTCGAAGATACTGTAGCCAACTTTGAAAATAAAATCAAGCAACAGGTTGAAGAGTGTTTAGGTTAGTACCATCGACGACGTAGTTCTTATTGCATATATTTATCTTTAAAATTTATCGTTATTTGCAGGGGGAAAATATTAGATTATTTTTACTTCAATTTTCTGTTTCTTTGTTCATTTTTCAGGTACACGAACAAATACTGCCGGAAATGTTGCGAGAGATATTCAAAACTCGACTTTATCGATTAACGCTTCCTCAGAAAAATCGGTGCACAATCTTTGTAATACGGAGGCACGAACTGATCAACGTTCTGTAAAAGGTCAGTAGATATTTAGTATTAGTCAACTTACAATTTCAATAAGTTTTGTTCCAAAAACTATCAATTTATGAAGTGCATTCATGTTCATTCAACTTTTGTAGTGCTCTACATAATCTAATAATCCTGAAGTTTTTACTTTTTTTAATTTCATTTTTACATGATAATTAATTGTTGGAAAATGAAGTGAGAAAACAGATAGCTCATTTGCTATTAGTTTCAATCATTTTTATATGACTCGGAAAATAAGGTCCAGTAAATATACTTCCTTGTATTGGTGAAATAAACAACTTCGAACTATGTTTTTCAGATGCGCTTGTAGGATCTGCCGAGCATGTAACCGAAGATGGTTACTGTACGGATACCAGTGTGGCTTCTCTAGCTATATCGATCGACGATCCTCAGACGATAGAAGTAAAATCAGAACTATTTACCGAAGAAGGTTAGTAATTACGTTAGTTTGTGGAACATGTGGTGTCATCCTAAGGGTTATTTTAAAGCAAAATTGCCAACTAAAAGTGTTTCTGGATTTTCAGTTAGGCTCGATGAACCTGCCGAAAAGGTTGCCGAAGATAATCACTTTGTAAATTCGACTATTTCTCCCAGAGAAATATCTACTGACCGTCTTCATTATGCGAAGGCGAACTTCAAACATGTTCCCATAAGAGGTGAGTAAGAAATCATAGGTATTTTAGAATTATTATTATGGTGTCTGTCATGAGAAGAAACACGCTGTTGGCCTTATACGTGTATTTTTTTTTTTTTCAGTAGTGAACGCAGAAACTTCCAGAATTGTAGCTGAAAATAATCGCTATCCTGTGATTACGTTTTCTTCAGAAAATTCGAATAGCAGACGTTGCAGTACAGAGGATTCACTTGAGCAACATTTCGAAGAAGGTGAGTGTAAAGTAAGAGTACATCGGGTGATTTCATTTTTTTTTTAATTTAATTTTTCGGTACCTTTTTTATTTTTTGAATTTGACTACTCACCTGCTGAGTATAAGAGTACGAATATTTTCAAATTGAGAGGTAAACAAAATTCTATATAAAAAATGAATTATTTCTTTATTTCTCCAAAGAAGATGTACCAGTTAGTTCCCTACCTCCGTTTTAATTCCAATTTTTATTTTTCTGTAGCACCTCCGGAACCGGAATATTCTGACGAAGATAGTCAATCTCCAAATTCTACCATTCCTTTCTCAGAAAAATCGTTAGAGAGACGTAATAACGTAGAGGCGCGAGCAGGATGCTCAAAAAATCAAGAAAACTCCGGTCAAGGTCGGATTACTCGATCTGCAAAACAGAAAAAACATCTCCCAAGCGTAGAAAAGCCAACGCGAAACTCCAGCAGTGTTTCAAACAAGGTTAGTACGTCAATATACTACATTAGGGTAGATGGTAGGGGGAAAAAATGTAAGAGGATTTCGATCGAAATTAGTGAAGACGTGTACTTCAAGTTTAAAGTTGCTCGGAAAAAAAATTAGTTCTGGAGGTGCTCCTGAAGGAAAGATATGGATCCTCGAAAAAGGAGCGTTTTCGCGATTTTTTTTCGCTCTAGCTCCCACCAACCTTTTTTTTTAAAGAAGAATAGCCCAGTTACAAAAGTGTAAAGGTAGATAGGTAGCTTATAGTTATGTATTGTTTAAGATTCCGCATAAATCTACTCCCATTGAATATTCCAGAGCACTTTTAGGGTTCTACTGAAGGATTGGAATGGGATATTTACAAATCTCGTATTTTCGAGTGAATTCGTGTTTTGAAAATTTTTTCTTTCGAAATATTTCACATTTGTTGAGCCAAAATACCGAATATAAGTCAATATTTCAGAATGCAGTGGTGCCAATTTTTAGCAATTATTGCTATAAAATTTCTGAAAACCAAAAAATTTTTAGTTTGATAAGTTTTTAGCTGCTGATCTCGTGAGACTACATTCTGGTGTGAAACCATTTTCTTGCCAAACGTGTAGCAAACGTTTCACTCAAAAAAACATTTTACTCGGCACCAACGAACTCATAATAAAAAGAATCCCTTCAAATGCCGCATATGCAACCGACAATTCAAGTATGATCGCTATAGAACAGTGCACGAAATTATCCATGTGGAGGACCGTCGTTTAGAGTGTGCCCATTGTGGCCACAAATTCCGCCATAAGAGCACCCTAGTCAATCACGTATCATCTAAATGTACCTACTTAAATATCAATACCTGTCTAAATGTGTTCAGATTCAAATGTGTGTTGTCCTAGTTTTGTTTTTGTTTTTTTTTTGAATGTGAAAAAAACTTGACTTAGAGAAATTTTTTTTTTTTTTCAAAATCTATTAATCGATTAATGAAGTAATCAAAATCTAATCAGATCACAGTTGATTGAAGAATCTCTCAACTCTATGGTTGATGTATTTTCTTGAATTTTCACAACATCTCACAATATTTTTTGAACTGTGCAGAACTAGTAGATCGAAGGGTCATGCAAAAATTTGTAATCAGCCGAAATTCCAAATGATAAAGTGCATTTTTTGATTTTTAGTTAATTTTTGAAAATCAATCCGAAAATACATATGTAAGAAAAAAATCAAAATTTTACCATTTTGACCTGGAAAGCTAAAATTTGGGATAGGTCCAATTTCCGAGCTGCCAAATGAATAGAAAACGGTTTACAACCATTTTGAGCAATTTTGAGCAATTTTGGAGCCTAAAAGTTGAAACTCCGAAATCCGTTCTGTAAACTGATTACAATGCGCCATGAAGTCGGCTGCAGGTGGATTTCAAGTCATTTTGGAGCCTCCAGTGACTTTTTGAAAATTCTTGGAATCTGCAATAGTTTTTTTAAACTTGAATATCCCATAAAATTTCATTAGGTGCAGTTTCAAGCGGTTTTTTGAAAACTCCTACAGGGGGTCCACTCTCATGGAAAACATGGAAAAGTCAGGGAATTTGGTGGATGTTTTGTAACTTCCACGCAAAATCCATCGAATTAGAAAAAAAAACGATCAATTGCAAATTTCAGATAAAGACCTGAGATGAAAAGAAAACAAAAAATAAATTCCTCACCTTAAAAAAAAAACCTCGTTTTCGGGCAACTCGAAATAAAAATTTTCAAAAGCTCTCGCTTCGCTTGGGTCAGTTTGTTTTGACTTGCCAAAAACACTGGATACCATGTCCTACAGCCTCCAGAACATTTATCAGGTCATCCCCACCCCATTTTAGGTTGGAGAAACCATAGTCTACCCCTATTTTTGATCCCCTCACCCCTAAAATTGACCTAGGGGGTCCAAATTTTCAGCATAGAAGGAGAGAGTGCCCCTTGAGTGCTTTTTGCAGGATTCAACCTTCCAACACCATTTGACCCCTCTCCAGGGTCAAAAAAGTGTATTTTTACATGTTTTTTGACGTTTAGCCAAACCTACAGCCCCTTCAAATTGATGTAAAGGTAGAGGGTCCAAATTTTCACAGTACAAATGTGTTTTTCAATGTTTAGCCAAGCCTACAGTCCCTCGAAATTGACTTAAAGGGTCCAAGTTTTCACAGTACAATGGGAGGATGTACCCAAAGTGCCAACGCAATTTTGAAAAAAGCACAACGTGAATTTGATAAAATAGCACAACTGAAATTTGCAAAAAAAAGCACTGCACGATTTTGAAAAAAAGCCCTACTTACACAATTTTGAAAAAAAGCACAACACGATTTTGAAAAAAAAGCACAACGCGATTTTGAAAAAAAGCACAACGCAATTTCAAAAAAAAACAATGCAAATTTGAAAAAAAGTACAACGTGATTTCGAAAAAAAACAACACAAATTGAAAAAAAATCACAATGCAAACTTTCAAAAAAAGCACACAGTGCAAATTTGAAAACAAAACGCGATTCTGAAAAAAGAGCACAACGCGGTTTTGAAAAAAAGCACAACGCGAATTTGAAGAAAAAAGCACAACGTGATTTTGAAAAAAAAAGCAACACGATTTTGAAAAAAAGCACAACGTGATTCCGAATACACTATGCTATTCTAAAAGCTCCAGAGCACAACGTGATGTATCTCAAAAGCATAATGCGACTCCAAAAGCACTGTAGTACTGTGAGAACCTCTTGGGAGCACAGCAAAATCACAAATGACTGGTGTGATTTGATTCTGAAAGGGTAACCACCTGCTTTCATTGTCTAGGTACTGAACTTGTGTAAATGAAACACCTGCAGGTGTTCTAAAAACATTTCTCAAAATTGAACAATAGAGAAAATTTTATAACCCCTGTGGTGTTACATTTATGTATAAGCGAGAGCGAGACAATAGGCGGCAAATCACTTTGATTTATAACTTTTAGAGAATAACCAAATTTGAAATGTTTGAAATTGAACAATGGGAAAGATAACACTGTAGATAAGAATATTTTACGACCCCCTGCAGTGTTACATTTTAAAACTGATGTCGGCTTCACTTTTGATAAATATAACGCCGCAGGGGTCGTCTTCGCTTTTGATAAAATCCTTTCCCTTGTTCAATTTTGAAAAGTAAATTCGAAAATTGAACAATAGAAAAAATTTTAGAACCCCTGTGGTGTTACATAAATTTTGAAATTTAACTGAAGTTGGTTTCACTTTTGATATGGCCCTTTTCCCCTTTTTATTCTTTTTTTGGTACAAATTTTCGTAATTAATTGCAATTACTCAAGAAGCTACTTGAGTAATTGTAATTATAATTACGGCATTACATGCCTCAAGTTAGACCTCATCTACCTATGAAAATTTCAAGAAAATTGGCCCATCCATCTAAGAGAACATTTGTTCCAAAAAAATTTTCACTTTCAGAACGAAAAATGGCGGCCATTTTAATTGACAGGTCAGCCACAATCGCGGATTTTGCTTTCCAACGTAGGACTCACGCGAAATTTTTTGACCCGGAGAAAGCTAGATCGAAAGAGCATGAAAAAATTAATCGCCAGTGAAAAAAATTCAAATTATACCAACTAAATTGACATTGAACGCGGAAATTTGGGATATTCCTATTTTTGAGCTGGCAAATCGATTGCGTTTTAAGCAATTCTGAAGCCTTCTGCAGATATTTGTAATTCACTCTGTCCAATACGCGACAAAGTTAATTAAGACAGATTTTATGACACGTTTTGAAAAACAGGAGTTTCTAAAAAGCTTTTGGGGAGCTTCAAAACGTTTTGAAACTGCCTGCATTCCATCGCGGAATTAGTGTCAAACATCGGATGTAAACTTAATTTCATGTTTCAACCACAAATGGAGAAGGAAGGGTAATATATCGAATATTCGCATGATGAAATTAAATTGGAGTGGAGAAATAATGATTAATTTTTGGCACTTTTGGTTTTTTTTTCGAGCTTGGAAAATTTGCTTAAGGCTTCAGTAGTTTCCAAAAATTCGGTGAAGGCTCTGAAACTAGGTACATTGGTACAACTTGAAATCTACGTGCGATCGATTTAATAGAGTATTGAAATTAGTTTACAGAATGAATTTCAGATTTTCTAACTTCATTTGATGAGATTTTGTGGAAATTCCTAGTTTTAAAAATCTGCTGGAGACCACAAAACTGCCCGAAATGCTTTGTTACAATTTTAAATCGATTTAGCCGGTCGAAAACTGGACATATCCTAAATTTCAGCTTTCTAGATCAATTAGGTAAAGTTCCAAAATTTCTTGCTAATTGTATGTTCAAAAGCAAAATCTGTAATTTCGGCTGAACTGTCAATCAATCCAAATGCCGGCCATTTCGTTAGCAGAACCATCTTTTTTTTTGTTGGCAAGTTTGTTTTACCGACTTTGCCGTGAAACGGAAAAGTAAGGTATTGTATTTGTCATGATGGTTGAGGATTTGGGTGGGGGTGGGTTTTCTTGACGTTTTGAAGTGTGCTGATCACGATAAGACATATGGCGCAAAACGAGATAAATTTATATATATATTTATTTATATATAGCCGCATACAGGTAAACTCATAACGTTTTGTATAAACAGCAATCTCAAGACCCCTCTGTAACTTCGTTGATGTGCATACGCTCGACGCGTCACCCCATAGGCCTGATAGTACTCGATGTTAGGCCGCGTTATATTCGTTAACTTGATTTTTGGGTCACCTGTGGAAAGGTATTTCATTACCAGAACATCAATTTTTCAGAAAAGCTTTTTTTTAAAAGTCTCATACGTCTCTGTTTTTCGCAAATGCTTTTTTAACAAAGCATCCTACAGAAAAATAACCAGCTCTGAGCAGAAAGGAAATTTAATTCTCTACAATTTCCTTCATTGCATTTTTTTCCTAGGGTTCATACTTTTCCCATAAAATCAATGTTTAGATTGAAAAACACGAAAATTTGGACCTGTATAATCAACTTAAAATTAAAATTCAGCAGTCAAAAATTTATTTTAGACGATTTTTGACCACGCCATGTGAAAGAGGACATCTTCAACCACCAAAATCACCAAAAAGAATGTAAAAAACGTAAAAAATGATTCTTGGCAATAAACACCTTTTCCTCATGTCCTTGTACATAGTAATTAGCCTATGTACTCATTTGAAAATTGAGTCAAAAGAGAAAGTGTATAAACGGCAATCTCACGTCCCTGCTCAAACTTTGCCAGTAGACTCCCCACACCTTGTAGATTCATATGGCACCTCATCGAAAAGTCACGTCCTAAAAAGGTTACGAGTTTGTCAAAACGTTATGAGTTTGCTGGTTAATCTAGAAAAAAGTTACGAGTTTACCCCCTAGAATATTTATATATTTATTTATATATTTATTTATTTATATATCAATTTATGTATAAATTTGTGTCACGCTGAACTCAAAAGCTCCGAACTTTAAGTCGAAACTGATGATGGCAAAATATTGCTTTGATACTGAACTAGAGAAATTTTTAATTTGGTCGAAATCGGTTCAGCCATTTACGAGATATGAACGTTTAAGTGTGTTTCAACGTTATGGATAAGCAGAAATTTGTGTAAACCCTTATATCTCGCAAACGGCTCACCCCCAACAAACAGATGGGGTGGTTAGGGTGTGTAGGTTGCAGATTGGTACGCCGAAGGTCGGGTGTTCGAATCCCGCGCGAGTCAAGAGGAGAAAATTTTTTGTTGATTTTTTTGTTAATTTTTTTGTTAATTTTATCCGTCCAAAATTTTTTTGCCATAAAAAATCAAAATTTTTCAAAAATTTCTAGTGTAATTTTTGTTTTAACAAAAAACATTAAGTTTTTGGTAAATAGCCAGTAAATTTTGATAATTTTTTTTTTTTTGTTAATTAATAGTAATTTTTAGTAAATAAAATGATTAGTTATTTTTGGTGAATTACTCGTAATTAAAGTTGGTCGAAAATTTTGGTAAATTGCTTGGGTAATTTTTGGTAAATTGGTAAAGTTTGGTAAATTGGTAAAAACCTTTGACAGTAAATTACTGGGGTAATTAAAATTCGGTAAAAAATTGGTAAATTAGTGAGGAAATGTCTCGTAAATTACTGAGGTGAATGTTGGTAAATTGCTAGGGTAATTTTTGGTAAAATGGAAAATTGGTAAATTAGTGGGTAATGTCTGGTAAATTACTGAGGTAAATGTTAGTAAATTGCTGGGGTAATTTTTGGTAAATTCGTAAATTTTTGTAAAGTTGTAAATTTTGGTAAATTAATAAATTTGGGTAAATTCGTAAATTTTGGTAAATTTGTAAATTTTGGTAAATTGGTAAATTTTAGTAAATTGGTAAATTTTGGTAAATTGGTAAATTTTGGTAAAATGGTAAATTTTGGTAAATTGATAAATTTTGATAAATTCGTAAATTTTAGTGAATTGGTAAATTTTGGTAAATCGGTAAATTTTGGTAAATCTGTAAATTTTGGTAAATTGGTGAATTTTGGTAAATTGGTAAATTTTGGTAAATTGGTAAATTTCAGTAAATAGCTAAATTTCAATTCTGGATATAAATTAAGCCATTAAAAACCTCTAAATTTTGGTAAATCGGTAAATTTAGGTAAATTGGTAAATTTTGGTAAATAGGTAAATTTTGGTAAATGGGTAAATTTTGGTAAAATGGTAAAATTTGGTAAATCGGTAAATTTTGGTAAATCAGTAAATTTTGGTAAATTGGTAAATTTTGGTAAATTGGTAAATTGGTAAATTTCGGTAAATAGGTAAATTTTGGTGAATAGGTAAGTTTCAGTAAATAGGTAAATGTCGGTAAATAGGGTAAATTGGTAAATTTTGGTAAATTGGTAAATTTTGGTAAATAGCTAAATTTCGGTAAATTGGTAAATTTCGGTAATAATTTTGTTTTTTGTCAACAATTTTCCTGATATATTATTCCACTTGTAATATGACGGTTACGTCTTCATAAGTACGCTAATTTTTATTTGAAAATCAATTTCATAAAAGTGTAATATGATGGCTACTTATGATTGACTATTTTATTTTGTCGATGTTTTCGACTTTTCGTATTCATTAAATCGGTAAATTTGGGTACTTCCGCGCATTTTGATAAATTGGTAAATTTTTAAGTAATGTCTGGTAAATTACTGAGATAAATGTTGGTAAATTACTGGGGTATATTTAGAGCAAAGTCGGTTGATCTTGCGAACTGCGCAAGATGTTTTTTATTTTTAAAATGGTGTAAGATGTCTCCTTTAAGAAAAAAGTTGTCCCAGTGGATCGGTGAGGGAGGGGGGATGCATCTATTCCTATTGCCACATGAGGAACTATAAGTGGTTTTGGATTTTAGTGGGGTTGGCTTAGATCGACGCAGAATCTCAAATGCTACATTTTGGAACTGGTCATTTGTCTCAAAACAAGTGATGTAGTGGCTATAAAGCGAACACTCCGCCAAATTTTTTCGAAAATAGGCCTTCTGTGAGTCTCTCTTTGTACGGGCATAATATTAAACAATAAACATTTCATTTTGGTATTTATAGGGCACAACTAGCTGGCAACAGATAGAAATTATTTCAAAGAAAAGCACGTGTCATTTGCGATATGATTTTTTTTCTTGTAGGTAGAGGGGCAGATGCAGGATTCATTCCCTTACTGCTGCGATATTTGTGGTACGAAGTCTTCCAGTAAACGTGATTGGACAAGACACCAGCAGCAAGAACATTCGAAGCCGTTTCACTGCCAAGTCTGTAACAAGCAGTTTGCTCACAAAAGCCGTTTTATTGCACATGGATTGACACATAGTGAAAAGAAAGACTACAAATGCAGCATTTGTGACGCACGATTCAAGCACAATTTCAGTAAATTGAAGCACGAACGCATGCATGCGAAAGGAGGTTGTTTCGAGTGCCCTGATTGCGGAAAAAAGTTTTCCGATAAACATCATCTCATTAGACACCTGAGACTGCATTCGGGTGTAAAACCGTTTTCTTGCCAAACGTGTGGCAAAAGTTTTACTCGAAAAGATCATCTTACTCAGCACCAACGGATCCACAGTAAAGAGAAACCCTTCAAATGCCGCATTTGCAACAAACACTTCAGTCACCAAGGGGCTAAGGCAGAACATGAACGTTTCCATGTGAAGGTCCCACTTCCTTCAAAGGTACCAAATTACAAATCTTGTCTGACATTAGAGTACCTTAGAGTCAAACCCAGAATTCTCCACTTTTCACCATTTTGAGAAAAACGCAAAAAACTGATGAAAGGTGGGAATCAGTAGTAGCAGGTTTCTGATCTCGCCTATATATAGTGCTTCAGGTAACAATCGAATTGACAGAAAAAAAAAATTTTCAAGTCTTTCCATAGCAGTAATTCACGATACCATTTTGGAGAATTCTGGTTTTGACTCCAAGTTTGTAAAAAATATCGAAAATACACGAAAACGCATGATAAAATGAGGGATAATTTTAGATTCAAGTCTGTTGAAAGTATCTCAAGGTTGTTTATAGTCGACTAGAATGAAAAAAAATTTGTTTTGAAGTATTTTTTTTCAAAGTTTGACTCGAACTCGGTACTTTGAACCCCCTAACCATCATGGTATCGAATGGGGTAAAATGTTGAATGGCAATTGATGCGTACCTACTAAATGTACCCAAAACGACCATAATCTCATTTTTGAAAATTTTGGACATTTTTCGGAATTTCACTCTGACCCGGTACTTTGGACCCCCCCTGACTGCGTCATTGTGTCAGGTAGGTATTTGTATCAATGTTTTTTGTACCGTCGAACCCGAATTTGCAATCATTTTTTCGATTCCAAGGGGAGGGGGGTGAGACCATGTAGGGGAGTAGGTCTATTTTTCACAAAAAATCGACATGTATATCAAAATGTAGGTTTTCAAGGACGCTGATTTCAGAAATGCTATCAGTTTTTCATTTTGGTTGAAGCTAAGGGGATGATACTGCATTCAAGGGGTGGGGGATGAAATTTTTCACAAAAAATCGACATGTATATCGAAATGTAGGTTTTCAAGGATGCTGATTTCAGAAATTCTATCGATTTTTCATTTGTGTTTAAGCCAAGGGGATGATACTGCATTAGAGAAAAGAAAGCTTGTGCTATTCGTACAATTTTTGACAAAATGAGAATTGCTTTTTCACTTCATTGTGAGTTATAAAAATATTTTTCCAACTTTTTCCTCGGGTAGCTTTCTCAACCTCATTCTCACATTATTCTTATGAGAGGTCTAAGCGTACATTTACATGGAGAAAGTGTCTTTGGAATGAAAAAATGAGATATGAAAGGCTTGTTAAATTATCATGATTATGGAATACATAGTAAAATCATATTCAAGATGCACAAATTTTTTATGCCACAATTTTTATTCTAAAAAATCTTTATCTGGTAACTAGCCACTCACGTTAATACCACGAATAATCGGAAATATTTGAACAAAATTATGTCGAATTTATTCAGACTCTCACTTCTCTGAGCCGGAACACAAAATGTAATTGAAAGAAAAAGATTGATGTACATGTCGATTTTTTGTGAAAAATTTCACCCCTCACCTCTCGAATGCTTTTTCATCCCTTTGGGATCAACTCAAATGAAAAACTGTTAGCATTTCTGAAATAAGTATCCTTGAAAACCTACATTTCGATATATATGTCGATTTTTTGTAAAAAATTTCATCCCCCACCCCTTGAATGCAGTATCATCCCCTTGGCTTAAACACAAATGAAAAATCGATAGAATTTCTGAAATCAGCATCCTTGAAAACCTACATTTCGATATACATGTCGATTTTTTGTGAAAAATTTCATCCCCCACCCCTTGAATGCAGTATCATCCCCTTAGCTTCAACCAAAATGAAAAACTGATAGCATTTCTGAAATCAGCGTCCTTGAAAACCTACATTTTGATATACATGTCGATTTTTTGTGAAAAATAGACCTACTCCCCTATATGGTCTCACCCCCCTCCCCTTGGAATCGAAAAAATTATCGCAAATTCGGGTTCGACGGTACAAAAAACATTGATGCAAACATCATCACCTCGGTTGTAAGAAAATGTACACTTAAGTAGATTACATTTCTAAAATTGATTCAACATAAGCAAGATGAGGGTCAAATTTGACCCCCTCCACTACCTCCCAGGAGGAGCGTAAAAAGTGCCTCCGAGTCTTATTCGATGGCATTTGCTTTGTAGTATTCGAAAATTGACATTAGAACCTTCCCCCGCTAATTGTATCCGGTGCACAGTTCAAAAACCCCGATTTTTGCAAGAAAATGCCGGAAAAACGCCAATTTTTAACCCCTTTGGACCCCTCTGTACACCCAGGGTAGAGATATGCGAAAGTATTGATGGTCGATTCGCATTGTAATTGACCTGTAGAATCCGAAAATGACCATAAAAATGTCGATGGAAGGTCAACGTGTCGTCTAGGGTTAAAAAACTGTAATTTTGGGGTATTTTTGAGAAAAATGCAAAAACTTCACTCAGAAAATCTCAAATTTGAGGCATGCCTTTTCCTCAGATTTTGAAAGTAATGGTATATTCGAACTCAGCGGGGTTCAATCATATGGAATTGACTCCAATATTGCCCGGTTAGCCCCATTTGGAAAAATGGGAGGTTGAACCCTCCCCCCCCAAATCACCCTCATTCCCCTCCTATGGGACTTGGCGATTGCCTCCCGGGCTTAAAAATTTTCTTCTGGTGTCCTTGTTCATCATACCAAATTTCAAAGCTTTATCATAATTTGTCGTTTATCGCCCAGAATATGCATTTTGCCACTGAACAATAATACCTAACAAAATGACGGCCATTTTGATTGACAGGTCAGCTGAAATCGCAGAATTTGCTTTTCGACATTGAAATTTTTGAGCTGGACAAAGCTATATCAAAATAGGTATAGCTTGCAGAAATTCATCGCCAGCCAAAATTTCTGGGTCCGGAGTGCATTTTTCAGATTTGTGGTGAAATTTTGAAAATCATAATTATGTGGGCTAAAAGAGAGGAAAAAAATCAAAGTTCTACCAAATTGACCTTGAAAGCTATATAATTTGGGATATTCCCTATTTTCGAGCTGTGAAATCGATTGGAAACGGTTTCTAACCGTTTTGAGCAGTTCTTGAGCCTGCAGCACATTTTTGTAACTTAAGATTTCCATCAAAATTTCATCAACCAAGTTGGAAATTCAAAATTCATTGTAGAGAATTTAATTCTCTTTGAGATCACTGTCAACAGATTTTTGCCAAGACGTACGGTTCTTCCGGTAAATGCGGAAAACTAAAGGACAAAAATTTGTTAAACATTTTTCATGTTGTGCAAATCTGGTACCTTGGTAATGGGCCACCCTGTATATAGTCCATTTTGGTATTTATGAGGCATAACTAGTTGGTAATACAATTATTCATAAGAAAAGGACATGTCATTTGTACTACATAATATGATATTGTTTTCCTGTAGGTAGTGGTACAGATGCAGGATTCATTGTCATACTGCTGCGATTTTTGTGGTATAAAGTTTTCCTGTAAACGTGATTGGACTAGACACCAGCATCAACATACGAAGCCGTTTCACTGCCAAGTCTGTGCCAAACAGTTTCCTAATAAAAGCAGTTTAATTAAACATGGATTGACACATAGTGAAAACAAACCCTTCAAATGCCGCCTTTGTGACGTACGATTCAAGTCGAATACTAGTAAATTGACACACGAACGCGTGCATCATGTGGAAGGAGCTCGTTTCGAATGCGCTATTTGCGGAGTAAAGGTTCTCTATAAAGGTCATCTCGTCACACACCTGAGAGTACATTCCGGTGAGAAACCGTTTTCTTGCCAAAAGTGCAGCAAACGTTTTTCATTGAAATGCAATCTTATTAAACACCAAAGGACGCATAGTAGAGAGAACCCCTTTAAATGCCGCATATGCAACAAAAAATTCAAGGGTGATTACTATAGGACAGTGCACGAACGTTCCCATGCAAAGGGACCTCGTTTTGAGTGTGCCCATTGCGGCAACAAATTCCGCTGTGAGAGGACTCTAGCGAATCACGTATCATCTAAATGTAATTAAATATCAGTAATTGACTAATTGAGTAAGTACCTAATTTTCTGAATGTGTACGGATTGAAATTTTTTCTTCCTTTGTTTTGTTTCTTCTTTAAGGTGATAGAAGCTTGACCTGAGTTATAAGGTTAACTATACCGATTTCTTAAATTCAGTCTTGTGCTTCAATTTTTTTATACTTATATTATGGGGAAAAAATACACAATGGTATTTTATGTTTGCGTATTTTTTTCTTCTTCAAAGTCTATCGATTAATGAAGTAATCAAAATCCAATCACAGTGAATTATAGAATCTCTCAATTTGATAGTCGATCTATTTTTTTAAAAATTATTGCAATTTTCTGGACAATTCTGTCACGTTTTCAAAAATTACTTCGTGCAAAATGCCACTTTTACCCAATTTTTCAGGAGTTAACGCATCATTTCTCAGAGAATTTTTCTCCTCCTTTCAGCCTACCTTCGCAAATAATGAGGAAAATATGTTTTGTGACAATTTTAATCGATATAACTGCGGCACAAATCTCCCCTAACCTCTTTTCCTCTTCCTTCAACATTACCAGATTTCATAATTTCAAATTTGTCTGATTTTTAGTGAGCGATGACATGTAGTAACATAGAAAAATATATACATAGATAATATGTAAGTAGGCAAGGTAGTAAAATTATTGTGAATCCGGTAAGGTAAGTGACAATTGGAATAATCTACACCGCCCCTTTCAGATCCTCAGAAATAGCTTTTTTCTCGAAGGGGCATGCACCCAAAGGACCAAACTTGAGCGAACTTGCCCAAAAAAAAAAAAAAAAATGGACCCTACTAATGAAATGGAGCCCACATTGATTGACAGGTCACCCAAAATCGCAGATTTTGTTTTCCAACGTGGTACTAGCACAACATTTTTGAACTGGACAAAGCCACTGTAAGCCAGATTGTAAAAGTATGCACAAATTTTATCACCAGCCAAAATTGCAAATGGTAAGGTTCATTTTTCGATTTTTGATGAATATTTTCGAAGATCTGATTCAAGTAAGCCAAAAATGAGAGGAAAATCAAAATTTTAAGAAAATTGACCTACAAAGCTGAAATTTGGAATATATATCTTATTTTCGCTTTTTCGCCTTGCCAAATCGATTGAAAACGGTTTCAAAACCGTTTTGAGTAGTTGCCACTGGCACTGGCACTTGCTAGTAGCAGGTATGTTAACCTTAATGAAAAAAATTTCGGTTAGGGTTAAAGGTTACATTTTCTTTCCATGTTGATTATTTCGGTTACAGTTTTGGTAAAAATTAATAGATGAATAAAGGTTACAGTTACGGTTACAGCTGCAGATTTTTGATGGAATTTTTTCAGTTAATTTGGGTTACAGTTACGGTTTTTTTTTATGGAGTCAAATTTTTAAAACTTGGAATTTTCAAGGCTAATATAAAATGAAAAATCACCAAAAAGTCTCATTTTTCTGTTGAAAATTTCTAAAGTGTCACTTTTTTGCTAAAAATTAGGTCTAAAATGTTGCTCTTTTACTTTTACACAACGTTTCAATTTCCCCCCAAAAAATTCCAAAAAAGATTTAAAAATTTCAATTTTTTCAAAAATTTTCAAATTAGCTCTGTGTTATGCTTAAATTCATAAATTGTTGAAATCTCGCTTTTTTGCCAGTAATCACTAAACGTTCTCACTCTAATGTCAAAATTTCCAAAAAAAAAGTCTTGATTTATTGCCAATTGCCATAAAGCTGCAAAATCATCTCACTTTTTGGATAAAAATGTGAAAAAATCTTTTTTCTTGCCCCAAGTAGTTGACAAAATTGAGAAAAACTTTGAAAAATTGCTCAAAAATCAAAATATTGTTGAATTGAAATTGAAGGGTGACTTTCCAAAACGCACTAAGTCCAAAAACCGGTTTTTTCAGAAATTGTAAAAAAATGCGGATGCGAAGTACTGTGAATTCTCCATCACCAATGATGATAAAGTTGCCTATTCGAGGTGCTTAGGCATCGGTCTCTTTTAAAATCCGGAGTTACCTAACCATATTTTTGACGTACGGAGTTGTGAAATGTTGAACACTGGATTTAGTGCGTTTTGGAAAATCATGGATTTAGTGCATTTTGGAAAACCAATCAAGTTCAAAAAGTTACTAAATGTCTTTAACAAATTTCATCAAATTTGTGAAAATGAATAAAATTTTTAACAAAAACAAAACAAAAACACTACTAACTGCTCTACAAAAACCAGAAGCCGAAGGTGAAAAAAAAATGGAAAAAATTTTGTAATTATAACCAGTTTTTTTAACAATTTTTAACCGCAATTTTTGAAGTTAAGGTTACAGTTAAGGTTATCAAATTTTGGAATAAAGGTCAAGGTTATTGATTGACAGGGTTGCGGAACGATAACACAAAACGGTATTGGTATATTTCAAATGCTGTGGCTAAAACGGTATTGGTATTTCGGTTTTCATCAATTTCTACTTCAAAATTTCGGTTTTCGGTATCGGTTTTTCCAATTTTCATGGATTTTATTTCGGTTTTTTGTTTCGGTATTGGTACATATTTTACCAACATGACACTAGAATGAAAAATGTCAAAAAACAAGCTAATTACAGAACACTTTGGCTTAGAAGTTAAAATTCAGAAATTGAGAGGTAGTTATGTAGTAGTATAAATTATAAAAGTTGAAATTAGAATGAAATGAGAGGAAAATCAACAAAGAAAAGTGATCATTGAAATGAATAAACTCATTTTGTTTGATGTTGGAATTGTTTCATTTGCAGAAATTTGAAAAAATGACTACCAAAATACAGATTTCAAAATAATTTCGGTAAGTATTGGTTTTCGGTATTTGTTTTTGTACCGATTTTGAAAATTAGATTGGTATTTTATAAATCGGGTTTTCATTTGTCAACTTATTGGTATCGGTTTTCAGTTTTTTCAAATTTTTTCAAAAATTAGGCAGTTTTGCCAGTATTGGTTTTTCAGTATTGGTATCATTATTCCGCAACCCTGTTTATTGGTTAAGGTTACTCAAATTTAAATACGCCATTTTTTCCGTTTATTTCCCGAATTGGCCGAATTAAGATTAAGGTTAAAAACCGGTTAAAATCCCTGGCTAGTAGAAGGCAGGGGTGCTAACCGTAACCGCAAAAAACCGAAAACCGTAACCGAAACCCAAACAAGAACCTAATTTTAGCCATTTTCAAACCCAAACTGAAAACAAAAACCGAAATTACATAAGTTTTTTAAAACCCCTAAAAAACCATAACAATAATAATGAAGCAGAGTGAGTGAAACCGAAACCTAAACCGATATAATTTATTTCGGTTTTTTTCGGTTTTCGGTTTGGGTTTTTTCAGTTTTTTCAATTTTTTGGGGGGGATTTTTTCACATTTTCGACTTTTGAGACTCGAAATCGACGAAATCCGGGGAAATTGATAAATTTAATGAACCTATCAAATTGGGTCCTTGGTTGTTGTTGTTGACTTGTTGCTTTTTGGGTTGTTAAATCACTTTGTGTTTTGAGATTGAGAAATTTTGAAGAAATTTTTAAAAAATACGTAAACCGAAAAAAACCGAAAACTGAAACCAAAACCGAAATTTTTGTAAATAAAACCGAAACCCAAACCAAAATTGAAATTTTGAATTTTAAAACCAAAACCGAAACAAAAACCGAAAAATGTCAACGAAAAAATTGGAGTGAAACCGTAACCTTAATAAAAATAATTAAGGTTAGCACCCCTGGTAGAAGGTGAAGTGAAAGCGTAATATTTTCAATTTATTTCAAGTTCTCACGTTTTTTTTTCGTTCTAAATATCAGAGATGGGGTGATTCACAAAAAAAATGAATCGGATTCAAACGGCGCGATTCGCCCAAAAAATTGAATCCGTTTCAAAATCAGCGATTCAGTTTTCAAAAGAATCCGATTCAGAATTTCTGAATCGGATTCAATGAACTCGCGATTCAAAAATTGCGATTCGCGATTCAATGTTGCTATTTTTCAGTATTTTTGCTTTACTTGCTGCTGACCTGAAATGAGGAGGCTCCAGCAATTTCAAAAATGTCGCTGGGGGCCCCAAAACGACTTGAAATCTACCTGCATGGTGCATGCAGTCAACTTTCTGCTGTAATGTGGCCAAAAATTTGTGTTTTCAATTTTTAGGTAAGACATTTTGCATCACAAAAAGTACAAAAATACTCCTCAAAGAGAAAAAAATTGGAAAAATCAGAAAAATGGTTGAATCACAAAAAATTGAATCGCGACCTTGCAATTCAGTTACGCATGCGAATCGGATTCAATTTTCAAGATTCATTTTTATTTTGAATCCGATTCAAAATTAATCCGCGATTCGAATCGCCCCATCTCTGCTAAATATTTCAGTGGGTTTTTAATGTTTTTATTAATTAAAATTTTTTTTCTCAGTTCATGTTTTCACATTTTTAGAAAATTTTTATCTTGTAGAAATCCGTAACTGTAACCGTAACCATACCACATCGATTGCAATGTTGCCAACATACTTTCACGCGCAGAACGCACGCGCACTTGCATTTCATGTGAGATGAAAACAAACAAAATTTATTGGTAATGATAAATTTGTTGATAACCTAACCCGGCTTACTTCAAATTTCTGTATTTTTCATCATGCAACAGGTACTTTTTAAACGAATAATCCGATGAATGGTGTAGTGTAATTTGAAAAAAGTTTCCTCACAAGAACAGATGTTTAAGATGAACACCCCTTAAATAATTTTATTGACGCACGTGTGAACAATATGGATTTATCTGGTAGTTTTTTTGGAGAGATATTCGAGCAGAGCGTGCATGTAACTTCCAGTGATCAAGTTACCTCAAATCAGTTCAATAATAACATGTCGTTCAAGATCGAAAATGATGCTTATCCGTCTGCTGAAGAAAAGTAAGTCAACTCGTTGAAAAAACTATCGCCTTTCAACATCTTTTTCTAATTTGTAGTTGAAACAATACATCTTTTATTTTAATAGCGATGAGCCTTACGAAATTCAAGCTGAAACTGATGAGCAATTTACAAAAAATGAAGACGTATGCGTCGCATGTGGACATGTCTCAGCGTACGAATTTTTTAGGTAAGTAAACAGTAATTTGCATACCCATGTATGTACAGTGCACATGTAACTATTGATTTCTCATTCTAATTAGCTTGAATTTTTAAATTCTAGTTTCCCGATCAATGCTGATATTCGACAGCAGTGGGCGAAGTTTTGTGATATAAATTTAGATAGAATAAAACCACATTTTCGCCTTTGTGATGGACATTTTAAACCCGAAGACTACCAAATCTCGATGCAATGTAGAGTATTGATGCCGACAAGTGTTCCAACTTTACGACCAAAACTCAAACACAACTTCACGTCTTCGATTAGTCAGAGCTTTCAATTCGGTACAGATGTAATTAGTTTTTCAATGCCAAAGTTGAATTTAAACTCATCGCAAAATACAATCTGCAGCTCGGACTTTGAAAGTAAAATACATTATTTATTATCATACTCGTCGTCTTCGATAACCACGATATAATTTGATAATTTTGGTTTTGGTTTAGAAAACACTACCACCGCAGGTGCTCCTAATAAACGATTGTGCGAGAATTTTAAAGATATTACGAATAATCAGGACACCATTCCTTCAAAGACAGCGAAATTGACACCGGAGAAAAACTTGAAACACGAAAAGTGTCACCTATTAGAGAAAAATTTACGATCAGAAATTTTCAGATTGAAAATACGATGTTCTCATCTCGAAGATACTGTAGCTAACATTGAAAGTAAAATCAAGCAACAGGTTGAAGAGTGTTTAGGTTAGTACCATCGACGTAGTTCTTATTGCATATATTTTTCTTTAAAATGTCTCGTTATATTCAGGGGAAAAAATATTCGATTATTTTTACTTCATTTTCTGTTTCTTTGTTCATTTTTCAGGTACACGAACAAATACTGCCGGAAATGTTGCGAGAGATATTCAGAACTCGACTTCATCGATTAACGCTTCCTCAGATAAATCGAGTCACAATCTTTGTAATACGGAGGCACGAACTGATCAACGTTCTGTAAAAGGCCAGTAGATATTTAGTATTACATAGTTCAAAACATTCATCACTACTTACAATTACAATAAGTTTTGTTCGAAAAACTATCAATTTATGGGGTGCATTCGTGTTCATTCAACTTTTGTAGTGTTCAACATAATCTAATAATGCTGAAGTTTTTCCTTTTTTTTATTTTATTTTTACATGAAAAATAATTGTTGGAAAATCAAGAGAGAAAACAGATAGCTAATTTGCTATTAAATTCAATCATTTTTAAATGACTGGGAAAATAAGACCCAGTAAATATACTTCCTTGTATTGGTGAAATAAACAACTGTGAACTATGTTTTTCAGATGCGGTCGTAGGATCTGCCGAGCATGTTACCGAAGATGGTTACTCTACAGATACCAGTGTGGCTTCCGTTGCTATATCGATCGACGATCCTCAAATGGTAGAAGTACAATCAGAACTATTTACCGAAGAAGGTTAGTAATTACGTTAGTTTGTGGAAAATGTGGGTTCATCCTAAGGGATATTTTAAAGCAAAATTGCCAACTAAAAGTGTTTCTGGATTTTCAGTTATGCTCGATGAAGCTACCGAAAAGATTGCCGAAGATAATCACTCTGTGAATTCGACTGTTTCTCCCCGAGAAAGATCTACCGACCCTCTTCATAATGCAAAGGTGAACCGAAAACAAGTTCCCGTAAGAGGTGAGTAAGAAATCATACGTATTTTAGAATCATTATGGTGGCTGTCATGAGAAGAAACACGCTGTTGGCCTTATACATGTATTTTTTTTTCAGTTGTGAACGCAGATACTTCCAGAATTGTAACTGAAAATAATCGCTACCCTTTGACTACGTTTGAAGATTCGAATAGCAGACGTTGCAGTACAGATGATCCACTTGAGCAACATTTCGAAGAAGGTGAGTGTGAAGTAAGAGTACCTACATCGATGTGATTTCATTTTTTTTTTTAATTTAATTTTTCGGTGCCTTTTTTATTTTTTGAATTTGACTACTCACCTACTGACAAGGGAACCTCTTGAGGTGTCCGCCTCCGATTTGAACGGGACCGCGATTTTTGGAAAGAGAATGTTCTAAAACCCCCAAATACAAATTTTCAGCTGCCCAAGTTCATTTTTCGATTTTTGGCGAATTTTTGAAAATCCAAAATTGACCATTTTGGTGATTTATGCTTTTTTAAAAAAAGTACGTACTTGATCAGTAAAAATGTTCAACATAAGTCCTAAAACTGATATTAATCCCCAAATCCAAATTTCGTCATTTCCAGCCATTCTGGAGCCTCCAGCACTATTTTTCAATTTCTCCAGAATTTTCAATTTGATCCAGAAAGCGAGAATATGAAGTTGGGCAGCTAAAAATCGAGTTGTGTGTTATACTCGACCTATTTAACGAATTTATCCACATTTGAGTCGATTCTGGAGCGGACACCTCAAGAGTGGTTTTTTATGACCAGCTTTTTTCATAATAAGAAATCCAAAGAAATCAAAATTTTACCGCTTCCGAGAAAATTTTTGAAATTTGCGCGAATCGCTGTATTTTGTCATGAACTAACCCCACGAGGGCGAATTTCGCCATTTCCAGCTATTCTGGAGGCTCCAGCGCGATTTTTCAATTTCTCCAGAAGGCGTCAATATGAAGTTGGGCAGCTAAAAATCGAGTTGTGTGTTATACTCGACCTGTTAAACGAATTTATCCATATTTGAGCCGATTCTGGAGCGGACACCTCAAGAGTGATTTTTTGACCACTTTTTTTCAAAATAAAAATATTCAAAAATCAATTATAAATTTTCCGTTTGCGAGAAAATTTTCGAATTTTGCGCGAATTGCAGTATTTTGTCATGAACTAACCCTACGAGGGCAAATTTCGCCATTTTCAGATATTCTGGAGGCTCCAGCGCGATTTTTCAATTTCTCCAGAATTTTCAATTTGCTCCGGAAGGCGTAAATATGAAGCTGGGCTAAAAATCGAGTTGTGTGTTATACTCGACCTATTTAACGAATTTATTCACATTTGAGCCGATTCTGGAGGGGACATTTCAAGAGTGGGTTTTTGACCAGCTTTTTTCATAATAAAAATATCCAAAAATAAAAGGGAGGCCCAAGGAGGCTGGAAATGGCGAAATTCGCTCTCGTGTGCTTAATTAATGACAAAATATAGCGATTCGCGCAAATTTCAAAAATTTTCTCACAAACGAGGAATTTTGGATTTTTGAATATTTTTATTTTGAAAAAAAGCCGGTCAAAAAACCACTCTTGAGGTGTCCTCACCAGAATCGGCTCAAGTGTGGATAAATTCGTTAAACAGGTCGAGTATAACACACAACTCGATTTTTAGCTGCCCAACTTCATATTCTCGCTTTCTGGAGCAAATTAAAAATTCTGGAGAAATTTAAAAATCGCGCTGGAGGCTCCAGAATGGCTGGAAATGGCGAAATTTTGATTGAGGGGGGGGGGGTAATATCAGTTTTAGGACTTATTTGGAACATTTTCACTGATCAAGTACGTACTTTTTTTTTAAAAAATCATAAAATACCAAAGTAGTCAATTTTGGATTTTCAAAAATTCGCCAAAAATCGAAAAATGAACTTGGGCAGCTGAAAATTTGGATTTGGGGGTTTTAGAACATACTCTTTCCAAAAATCGCGGTCCCATTCAAATCGGAGTCGGACACCTCAAGAGGTTCCCTTTTGAGTATAAGAATGCAAGTATTTTTAAATTGAGAGGTAAATAAACTTCTACGTAAAATGAATTATTTCTTCATTTCTTCAAAGATGTACCTACCATTTAGTTACCTACCCTCCGTTTTAATTCCAATTTTTATTTTTCTGTAGCACCTCCAGAACCCGAATATTCTGACGAAGATAGTCAATCTCCAAATTCTACCATTCCTTCCTCAGAAAAGTCGTTAGAGAGTCGTAATAACGCAGAGGCGCGAGCAGGATGCTCAAAAAATCAAGAAAACTCCGGTCGCCGTCCGATGCCTCGATCTGCAAAGCAGAAAAAACATCTCCCAAGCGTAGAAAAGCCAACGCCAAACTCCAGCAATGTTTCAAACAAGGTTAGTACGTCAATATACTACATTAGGGTATAGATGGTGAAAAAAAATGTAAGGATTTCGATAAAAATTAGTGAAGACGTGTATTTGAAGTTGAAAGTTTGCTCGGAAAAATGTTTAGTTCTGGAGGTGCTCCTGGAGGAAAGATATGAATCCTCGAAAAGGAGACGTTTCCACGATTGTTTCGCTCTAGCTCTTACCAACCTTTTTTTAAAAAAAGATTGGCCCAGTTACAAAAAAAGTGTAAAGATAGCTTGGTTATGTAATTATTCAAGATTCCGCATAAATCTATAAGCCATTTCCATTGAATATTCCAGTCCACTTTTATGGTTCTAATGAGGGATTGGAATTGGAAATTTTACAAATCTTGTATTTTCGAATGAATTCGTGTTTTGAAATTTTTTTTCTTTTATGGTGACGCCAATTTTTGGCGATTGTTGCTTTATAATATTTTCTGAAAACCGAAACAATTTTGAATTTGATAAGTTTTTGTGTAGCTGCTCATCTCGATTTTTTGAAATTGGTAAAACATTGGTACCACTGTGTTTCGATTCGCACAATATCCACCCACTCAGTAAGTAAGAAACCCGCAATCAGTTTGGTCCCAGCTCCCTCAAAGGGCGGGTAGGAGGGCTTCCATTATTTTAACATTGTCTCGAGGTACTCAACTTCAGCAGCGCATTCCTCCAAAACTATGATACTTTGATCAAAGCTGATTTCACAGTTTAATAGGGTATTCAATTTTGAACTTTTTAAGCATTTTGAAATTTTCCCAATTTGAAAGTTCAAATTTAAAAATGACGCTGTAAGTGGGAGCTACCGTTTAAAATTCGGAGAAAATTTCCATAGATGCACCTTTTAATGCTTTTTTGAAATATTCGAGTTTCGTGATGGGATCTCTTTAATTGTGGGGAAGCACCCCCTCCCCTAATTTTGGGCAAAGCTTTCAAAAAAAAATCTGGGGCATGTGATATATCGAATTGTATGTTTTTGGTAACGCTGAACACGAATATAACGTTAGATTTTTGATTGGGTCCCATCCACGGCCCCCAGCACCTCCCCAAATGGGGTAAAAGTTCAAAATATGGGTTCTTTCGTGCGACACATTAAATAGTATGTTTTTGGTGACGCCGAATACGAATATGACGTCAGATTTTTGATTGGACCAATCCACGGCCCCCAGAACAACCCCAAGGGTGTAACCTTGTTTTGGGTGTGCCCAAATGCCCATTGTGGCAACAAATTCCGCCATAAGAGCCCCTACCTATTTAAATGTGTAAAAGATTTAATTTTTTTTTAATGTGAAAAAAATTTGACTTGACGCTTGTGATGCTGTGTGTCTTAAATTCAGTTTATTTTTAGAGATTGACGCGAATTAAGTTCCTTATTGACATCCGACTTGTATTTCAACTTATATGGGAAAAGTGGTGTTTTTTTTAAAATCCTTCGATTAATGAAGTTATCAAAATGAAATCAGAGTTAATTAAAGAATCTCCCAACTCTGTAGGTAGTCGATCTATTTTTTTGTATTTTCGCAAAGCCCACAATATTTTTTGAACTGCGCAGAACTTGATCGAAGGACCATGCAAAAATTCATAACTAGACAAAATTTCAAGTGATAAAGTGTATTTTTTGATTTTTGGTGAATTTTTGAAATTAAATCCAAAAATAGAGAGAAAAAAATGAAAAATCAAAATTTTACCAAATTGACCTTGAAAACTGAAATTTGGAATACGTCCACTTTCCGACCTGCCAAATCGATAGAAAACGGTTTCCAACCATTTTGAGCAGTTCTGAAGCCTGCTGCAGATTTTTGAAACTTGAAATTTCCACAGAATTTCATCAAACGAAGTTAAAAATCCAAAATCTATTCTGTAAACTACTTGTAATTTCAATACGCCATGAAATTGGCTGCAGGTGGATTTTAAGTCATTTTGGAGGCTCCAGCGACTTTTTGAAAATTCTCGAAGCCACCGCTACATTTTTGAAGCTTGAAATTTCTACAGAATCTCATCAAATGGAGTTGGAAAGTCGAAAGTCACTCTGCATAGTACGTAACGAAGTTAATTCGGACAGATTTTATGGAATTTTTTGAAAAACCAGAAGCCTTTAGAGAGCCGCTTGAGCTTCCAAAACGGATTGAAACTGCAAATTTTTTGGAAATTTCGAAAATTAAAAAAGCTGCTGGAGGCTTCAGTAGTTTTCGTCTGCGATACAATAGGGTGTACAGGTCTAAACTAAATTTCATTGTCTTAACCCAAACGGAGGCGAAACAGTAATTGATCACATTTTCAAACGTGTATGAAGAAGTTGAGGTGAAGAATGAATTATGGATTTCCAGCTCTTTTGGTGAAATTTTATGGAAATTTCGAGCATTGAAAATCTTCTGAAGGCTCCACCAATTTCCAAAACGTGCAATCGACTTCATAGAGTATTGAAATTACATAGTATACACTTATATACAGAATGAATTTCTGCTTTCCAACTTCATTTGATGAGATTTCAGCTCTGTTAAAAACCAAATTTAAGCCAAAAATAAGTTTAAAAAATTCAAAATCCTGACATATGGACCTAGAAAGCTGAAATTTGGGATACCGCAGTACCCTATTTTCGACCTATCAAATCAAAAGAAACACGTTTCAAACCAAACCATGTTGAGCAGTACTTTTGGCTGCAGTAGGTAGATTTTTGTAATTTGAAATTTCCACAGAATTTCATCAAATGAAGTTGAAAACACGAAATTCAAGCTGCACTCCAACTTAAACACACCGTTGCGTCGAAAGTTGGTAATTTTAGGTCATTTTGGAGCATCCAGCGATCTTATTGAAAATTCTCGGAGACTGCAGTACATTTTTAAAACTTGAAAAAATTTCCAAGATTCAAAAATCTGCTGGGAGCTTCAAAACTACTGAAAACTGTTTGATACCACTTCCTGGTTTCCAATCAATTTGGCGGGTCGAAAATCAGCTAGCTACCTATACGTCCATTTAGTAAAATTTTGATTTTTCCCTCATTTTTAGCTCAAATTTAACTGTGAAAAATTCACCAAAAAACGAAGCATACACAATTTTGCATTTGAAATGTTCGTTGGTGATAAATTTTAGCATGCTCTTCCGATCTAGCTTTGCCAGTTCCAAAAATGTCGAGCGAATCCTATTTTGTAAAGCAAATTCTGCGATTTCCGCTGATCTGTCAATCAAAATGGCCGCCATTTTGTTAGTAAGGCCACGTTTTTTTTCTTGGCAAGTTTGCTTGAAAATGTTTCTTAATATGCATGTCCCCATTAAGAAAAAAATTCTCCCAGAGGATTGGCGAAGGAGGGGAGATGCATCTATTCTGTACCTATGGGCATATGCAGTGGCGTAGCCAGGATTTTCTCAAGGAGGGGGCAAAACCAGACTTTTAGGCATGAAAAATCGAAATGAGGGGTAATTTTCTGGAAATGTATTGTAATGTGTGGTGATTTAATGAAAATGAAGGCAAAATTACTGCTCGAGCGAAGCGAGAGCGAAAATTTTTGGAAAAAATGGGTCCAAACATCGAAAAAACGTCCATTTTTGCATCTTTTCTTTCAAATTTTCGCTCTCAAGGGGGGGGGGGCATGGCCCCCTTCGCCCCCCTCCCCCCTTGGCTACGCCACTGGGCATATGATGAACTAGGTAAGTATATAAGTATAAAATGGTCTTTGATTATAGGGCTTAGGTGTGTACTCAGAATTTCAAATGCAGCATTTTGGAACTAGTCCATTTTTCTCAATACTAAAAATGCGCCATTTTTTTGAAAATGATTCTTCTTTTAGACTCTTCTTTTGTGGGTGTAATATTAAACATAAGAATTCGGGCATATGCCCCATATGTACCAAAATAAAGCATATACAGGGTGCCCAAAAATGCATAGTACTCCCAAAAAACAATTATTCAAAAGAAGACGAGATGTGTCATTTGCGATATAATCTGTTATCCTGCAGGTGAAGGTACTGATACAGAATTCATTCCCCTACTGCTGTGATATTTGTGGTGCGATGTTTTCCTGTGAACGTGATTGGTCAAGACACCAGCATGGACATACAAAACCGTTTCGCTGCCAAGTCTGTGGCAAACAGTTTGCTTATAAAAGCTATTTAATTTTACATAGATCTGCACATGGTGAAAAGAAAGACTACAAATGCCGCATTTGCGACGCACGATTCAAGATCTATCACAGTAGATGGAGGCACGAACGCGTGCATGTGGAAGGAGGTTGTTTTGCGTGCCCTGATTGCGGAAAAAAGTTTTCCTCTAAAAGTAATCTCTTTACACACCTGAAACTACATTCCGGCGTGAAACCATTTTCTTGTAAAACGTGTAACAAAAGTTTTGCTCAAAAAGGCAATCTTATTTTGCACCAACGGACGCATAGTGAAGAGAAACTCTTCAAATGCCGTATATGCAACCAACAATTCAAGCATACCAGCAATAGGACAACGCACGAACGTTTGCATGTGGAGGGCTCTCGTTTTGAGTGTGCTCATTGTGGCAACAAATTCCTCAGTAAGTCCACCTTAGCCAATCACATATTATCTAAATGTACTTTTCTAAATTTCAATAATTGACTTCCTATCTAAATGTCTAAATGTGTACAGATTCAATGTTTTATCATTGTTTTGTTTGTTTTTTTCAACGTGAAAAAACTTGACATCAGTTATAACCTTATCGATTTGACAACCGACTTGTACTTCAATTAACCTACATATCTATGTGGAAAAATACACGATGGTATTTTATGTTTGGCGTTTTTTTTCTCTTTTTCAAAGTCAATAGATTTAATGAAGTTACCAAATGAAGTCTTGCAATTTTCCGGACATATCGTTTAAGATTTCAAAAATGACTTCGCGCAAATTGCCAATTTCGCCCACATTTACTGGTGTTGACCTATTATTTTCTGGTCAGTTTTCGTCCCCCTTTCAGCGTACCACAATGAGGAAAAGATTTTCTGAGACAATTTCAATCTTTATAACTATGGCACAAATCTCCCCTCCCCTCTTGTCCTCTTTCTTCAAGAGTACCAAATTACAAATCTTGTCCGACTTTAATGAGCAACGACATGTACGCTAATTTTAATTCCAATAATTATTTAGGAATATGTACTTGTAGGTACAAAGGGGGCAATCCAGAAAAAAATCTCTAAAAAAGAATTCATACCCCCCCCCTCCCCCTCCTCCAATAAGGAAACATGTAACAATTAGGAAAATAATAGTAAGAAATAAAAAATAAACAAGGGACCAGCGGGTCCGCTGATCCAAGATGTAGTTTTTGCGATTGCGTTTTGTGCTTTTTTCATGAGAAATCGTAATTTATTCAACTCAACTATTGAGTAAAAGTGATTTTCGACGAATTTTGAGGTGTATTGTGAATTGTCCGAGCAAAACGAGGGAAATAAACCTCAAAATTCGTCGAAAATCACGTTTACTCCCTGGTTGAATAATACATCATGAGAAGGGAATTTTTTGTTTTCAACTTCGCTGTTTTGTATCATTGTCGTTTGGCCATTGGCATATGAAAAAAGGGACCTTTACAAATTGCTAAAATTTAATAAAAGAAATAAGAAATAACTTTGACAACAATTCTGTGTTTCAACTTTCATTGTGTTATTTCATTTGAACTACACAAAAAATATGAAAATGTAATTTATTTCAGTTTATAAATTCAGTCTCGCAATCGGTTTCTACGAATACTAATCGTTGATTGGTTTTATAGAAACGCTATTCTCTGATTGGTTATATTTTCAAATACTGTATGCTAATTGGCTATTGGCTTTCGGCAATAAGTTTAAAATTCACGATTTTCATGTGTTGGAACAACTGACAAAAAGTGAAAAGTGAAAACAATATAGTTTTTCTCGACCAGCGCAAAAACTATAATAAATAAGTATCAAAATTTACTGATATATGTAGTGAGAGTGAATTCTCTGCCTTTCAAGGCATTACTCCGTTATTTGAGTGCCTATGAATGCAGATTTTGAAAAAAATGTAGTTTAGTTAAGAAATCTTTGTATAAAACGATGCATTTCGCTGTCAAAGACCATAAAACATTTTTTATAATTTGACTGAGGAATGTACGAGTATATGATTGTAGTGGAAGAAAACAAACTCATGAAATGTTTTTAATACTTAGTATATTATGTGACAGGAGCGGAAAGTATGCGATTAACGAGTGCGAAGTTTGAGGAGCAAGGCGAAGTCGAGCGACTTAAATCGCACAAGTTAATCGCGTTACTGTCCAATCCTGTCGCGTATACCATTTTAATTTCATATGAGAGGAAAATAAATGCTGAAATCTTAAAAAATGGCTAATTTCGAATTTGTAAACATGTGCGGAAAACAGTTACTCTAGGGAGGAAAGTGACTGTTTTCCGCACATGTTTAGGTAGATGCGTTAAAGACGTATTTTCCAACCACAAAACTGTCTAGGAAAATACCCATTTTCCGATCATATGAAATTAAAGTTTTATTAATGTTTTTATTTTGAAACACAAAATACGTAGTTTATTCGCGGATTACACTTAACCGAACTTTACACGTCTTATACTTAGTCGCGAATAGTTCTAAGAGAACAGGTCCCAAATGTAGGTAAGGTTTTAACCTTTGCACGTTCAGACAAACCAAAGATCTCCAATAGTACTAGGTATCCACTGGGAGGATCAATGAGATCCCTATACGACAAACCAAAGATCTCAGATGGTACTAAGTATCCACAGTGAGAATCAATGAGATCCCTATAAGGCTAACCAAAGATCTCAAATGGTACTGAAGCAGCCACAATGAGAATCAATGAAGTGCGGCCTACACATAAGCGAAGTTCTACACCTATGTTAAGGTAGGCCTCCCTATCTCTTCTAGCTAAAGAAGATTAGACTTCAATAGCCAGAAGAGAACTGATTTTACCAGTGAGTTGGCTGAGTTTATATACTCTGAAAAAGGTGGGTGCACTAGCTTCTCAGCTGATGAGGAATCTATGTCAGCTGATTAAGATTAGTATCAGCTGATTGAGTTGTATATCAGCTGAATAAGATGTATCTCAGCTGATTGAGTTAATCATAGAAATGTATGGTTAAATAAGACCTATCAGCTGACTGAAAATGCTCCTTAATGGTAAGATAAAACAGCTGACTAAGCATATTGAAATTAGTTTAGGTAGACTTCCTATAGGATCGCTAAGTAGATAAAATAGTTGACAGTTTGTTTATGTTGATAAATCAGCTGATTGCTATGATGACTTGGTTCTTCAGATGTCCTATAGGATCGCTAATAGTATTATGAAGTGGAACAGCTGACTGTTTGAAAAATAGATTAGGTAGAATTTATACCTATAGGATCGCTAAAGTATTTATTTGGTTTTCTTCCACTACAATGATTAAAAATCGTAATGCTTAGAGAAATCGGCAGTAATACTTATTCTCTCCTTAAAAAATAAAATGAAAATAAAAAGAGCGGACAAAAGCCTTTTTACCATTTCTTTACAAATTAGAGTGAATTTCTACGTACTTTTCCTAACAAATTATTGTAAAAAAGTTTTGGGCTTTTGAACCCAAAAATAAGAAAAAAAATTCAAAGTCCTGACAAATGGACTTAGAAAGCTAAAATTTGGGATACCGCAATACCTCACTTTCGACCTACCAAATCAAAAGAAACAAGTTTCAAACAATGTTGAGCAGTAACTACTTGTGGCTGCAGTAGATTTTTGTAATTTGAAATTTCCACAGAATTTCATCAAAATGAAGTTGCTGGAAATACGAAATTCAAGCTGCACTCCAACTTAAACGAACCGTTGCGTCGACTGTTGGTGTTTTTCGGTCATTTTGGAGTATCCAGCGACTTACTGAAAATTCTTGAGGACTCCAGTAGATTTTTAAAACCTGAAAAAAATTTCAAGGTTCAAAAATCTGCTGGAACTTGGAAGCTCCTGTTTGAATACCTACCAAAATTTTATTTTCAAAAAGTCACCAGACAACGAAAAAATACACAATTTTGCACTTGAAATGTTCGCTGGTGAAAAATTTTAGCATGCTTTTCCGACACAGCTTTGCCCAGTTCCAAAAAAATTTCGTGCGAATTCTATTTAGGGAAACAAAATCAACGATTTCTGCTGACCTGTCAATCAAAATGGCCGCCAATTTGTTAGTGGGGCCAAGTTTTTTTTTTTGGCAAGTTTGCTAGAAAAATGTTTCTGAATATGTGGATCGGCGAGGTAGGGGAGATGCATCTATTCTATACCTATTGGCATAATATGACGAACTACAAGTTCATATAAATGGTCTTGGATTTTAGTGAGGTTGGCTTAGGTCGACGCAGAATTTCAAATGCTGCATTTTGGAACTGAACCATTTATCTCAATACTAAAAATGCGCCATTTTTTTGAAAATGATTCTTCTTTGAGACTCTTATTCTGCGGGCATAATATTAAACATAAGACTTTTTAATGGGTACCCTGTATTTCTGGGCAGTGGGCAGTGGACACCCTGTGTGTGCTGTATGGGGCATTGGCAGTAGTTATGCCCCATAAATTCCAGAATACAGCATACAGAGTGTCAAAAAATACAGGGTGCCCAAAAATACTGATTACCTCAAAAAACACAATTATTCGAAAGAAGACGACGTGTCATTAGCTATATGATCTTTAATCTTATAGGTAAAGGTACTGATACGGAATTCATTCCCCTACTGCTGCGTTATTTGTGGTACCATGTTTTCCTGTGAACGTGATTGGTCAAGACATCAGCAAGAACATTCGAAGCCGTTTCACTGTCGAGTCTGTAACAAACAGTTTGGCCATAAAAGCACTTTAATTGCACATGGATTGTCACATAGTGAAAAGAAACTCTACAAATGCAGCACTTGTGACGCACGATTCAAGAACTACTACAATAAATGGAGTCACGAACAACGCGTGCATGCGGAAAGACCTGGATTCGAGTGCGCTGATTGCGGAAAAGTGGTATCCTCTAAAGGGTCTCTCATTACACACCTGAGTGTACATTCCGGGATGAAACCATTTTCTTGCAAAACGTGTAGCAAGAGTTTTGCTCAAAAAGGCAATCTTACTGCGCACCAACGGACGCATAGTGAAGAGAAACGCTTCAAATGCCGCATATGCAACCAACAATTCAAGCATATCTGCAATAGGATAACGCACGAGAGTACCCATGCAAAGGGCTCTCGTTTTGAGTGTGCCCATTGCGGCAACAAATACCGCATGAAGCACACCTTAGCCAATCACATATCGTCTAAATGTACTTAAATATCAATAATTGACTACCTATCTGAATGTGTACAGATTCAAAGGTTTTTCTTTGTTTTGTTTTGTTTCTCAACGTGAAAAAACTTGACTTCAGTTATAACCTTATCGATTTGGCACCCGACTTGTGCTTCAACTTACCTACATAGGTAATAGGTATCTATGTACCTATGTGAAAAAATACACGATTGTATTTTATGTTTGACATTTTTTTTCTTTTTCAAAGTGTATCGATTTGATGAAGTTACCAAAAACAAATTATAGTGAGTTACAAAATCTCTCAATTCGATAGTCCAATTATTTTTTTGGATTTTTGCAATTTTCTGGACAAATCGTTTAAGATTTCAAAAATGACTTCGCACCAAGTGCCAATATTTCACCCTTGGGTATAGGAAGATAAGGTACGGTTTTGGGCCCAAAAATGGATTTCGATGTGGGTCACCCCAAAGGTTACCCATGATGAGAAAATATGCTGAAAAAATTTTCACACCCCCAGACTTTTTTTCAGGGGGGGAGGGGCCAAAATGTGTTTTTTAAACTTTATTTTCAAGTTTTTCGCCAAATGTAGATAAAAATTTCGCGGTTTTTGTTGTATCGATTCTTAAGGGTGAGGGGAAGCCCCTGAAATTTTTTCAAATTAATTTTTTGGACCATATTTTCACCAAATTGTGGCGTTTTGAAAATTTTGAACGGCCATTTTGTAAAGAAGTTGCGGAGGTACAGTCACCATTTTTGCCCCTAAAATACATTTTTTAATCAACATTACACCATAAAAGTTCCAGCGAGTTTGAGTTGGTGCAACATTGTCAAAAAAAATAAAAACTGACCAAGCGTCATATTTGCCGGGGGTGGGTGTGATAGTCCACGACGCTATCGTGGGAAGTTACGTAGCGTTCGCCCGCGTTACCGTCATTCATGAATCATGATTTTCTCGTAGTCTGGTCAAATAGGGGAAAAATGGGTGAACCATATACTCGTAATTCGGATCGAAGATTTTTCTGGTGAATATTGTCCCCCGCCGTCACCCTTAGTGCAAATCATCCTCCCACAGTGGATCAAACCCCTTCAAAATCTGTTTTTCGTCAAAAACTCCTAAAATATCAACTTTTGAGTAGAATGAGCTTAGTGATAATTTCATGTTATCTCAAATACCTATCGAATGAGCTATCGACCAACTCCCTAGCCCCAAGGGGGTAGCTCTACGATCCCTCGAGGTGACGTAATTTCAGTAATAATTGTTCAAGAAAATCTGAAATGGCCTCCGAGAGCTTTCGGGTTGATATTTGCATGGTAGGTAGGTAGAGGTACCAACGAGAAACTTCCGCATGGAAAGTTTCTGACCTCCAGACCCCCCGCCCCATCTTTGAAAAATTCCCTTTTTCTGAAATTGGAAAAAAAATGTTTTCTCAGCCCCATGTGAACCGAATTTTTCCAATTTTTTAGTATCTTGTAGACATTTTTTGTACGAGGTATACTTACCCACAAGAAATTTCAACTCCCTCTCTTCATATTTACCCCTCATAATGACGTTTTTAGCCAAATTTTTGTGAAAAATGATGGCTGTTGCGGTAGGCCCAACTTTGAATAAAAAGGTCGAGGGTCAAAAATTTTGATGGTTCTCGACGTTTTGAGCTCAGACTAGACGATTCCTGGTGTGTCAGATGCTATATATATATATATAGAAATTTCACCAAAACTTGAATTTTTTACATTTATGACCTGGAACCTGTTCTAATTGACCAAATCAACTCAAACTTGGCAAATGGGGTTCTTTTAGCACCTGGAATTGACCCTCAAAGTTTTGAGGGTCAAAGTTGAAAATTACAGAAAAGTCATTTTTTCGGAGGGGCATAATATGGCCCCAGATAAACGAAAAGGGTTCAAAATCATACCATTGGTCAGTATTTCTATTGTGGCTAACATATCCAAATTTCAGCTTCCTAGGTCATCCCCACCCCATTTAAGGTGGAAAAAACAACATTTTACCCCTATTTTTGACCCCCTTGCCCCTCAAATTGATCCAGGGGGGCCAAATTTTCAGCATACAATGGGAGGATGCCCCATGAGTACTTATTGTAGGTTTCAACCTTCCAACCCCATTTGACCTCTCTCCAGGGTCAAAAAAGTGGATTTTTTTGCTATTTTACTCGTTTTCCAATTTTTCAGACAGCCTGTAGCCCCTCCAAATTGACCTACAGTGTCCAAATTTTCACAGTACAATGGGAGGGTGTACCCGAAGTGCCTTTTGCATGTTTCAACCTTCCAACCCTATTTGACCTCTTTCCAGGGTCAAATGTGTTTTTCGACATTTAGGAAAGCCTACAGCACCTCCAAATTGACCTAGAGGGTTCAAATTTTCACAGTACAATGGGAGGGTGTACCCGAAGTGCCTTTTGCATGTTTCAACCTTCCAACCCTATTTGACCTCTTTCCAGGGTCAAATGTGTTTTTCGACATTTAGGAAAGCCTACAGCACCTCCAAATTGACCTAGAGGGTTCAAATTTTCACAGTACAATGGGAGGATGTACCCGAAGGCCCTTTTGCCGGTTTGAACTTTCCAATCCCATTTGACCTGTTTCAAAGTCAAGCCAGGTTTGTTAACATACTTTTTGCAGGAGGAAGGAGAGAGATGGGCGAGACCCCCCGCGAATACATGAAGGAAATGGCGAAAAGAGCTCGGGAGGTTTGAAACATATGAAAACAACACCGTAACGATATTTCAAGAATAATAAAAATTGAGGTAGAGGCTGAAGGCACTGAAGGGGGCTAGATGAGTGCAGCAGAAAATCTGACGTCATATTCGTGCTTAGTGGTATCGAATTATGCGGAAACGACACCTCACTCAATAATAGTTAATTCTCTCAAAATTCTTATTTTACCCCCTCTATGGCTATTTTTTTCAATTTTTCATCATGACGCACCAAAACAAAAATTTCGAAAAAATATATGATAGATATTGAGGGGGCATAAGTAAGTAAGTATGTACTTACATCCTAAAAACGTGTTCAGAAAATTGTACCTCGCACGTAATTTTCATTGTTAAAAAACATATAACAAGATGAAAAAAGCCATTTTGAGAGGTATATAATGAAGGGAGGGGGTTGACATTTCTGACAATATTCACCACAAAAATCTTCGAACCGAATTACGAGTACTTATGTGGTTCACCCATTTTTCCCCTTTTTGACCGGATTACGAGAGAATCATGAATGACGGTAACGCGCGCGAACGTTACGTAACTTCCCACGATAGCGTCGTGGACTATCACACCCACCCCCGGCAAATATGACGCTTGGTCAGTTTTTATTTTTTTTGACAATGTTGCACCAACTCAAACTCGCTGGAATTTTTATGGTGTAATTTTGACTAAAAAATGTATTTTAGGGGAAAAAATGGTGACTGTACCTCCGCAACTTCTTTACAAAATGGCCGTTCAAAATTTTCAAAACGCCACAATTTGGTGAAAAATGGTCCAAAAAATTTTGAAAAAATTTCAGGGGCTTCCTCTCACCCTGAAGAATCGATACCAAAAAAACGCGAAATTTTTATCTACATTTGGCGAAAAACTGGAAAATAAAGTTTTAAAAACACATTTTGCCCCCCCCCCGAAAAAAAAGTCTGGGGTTCTGAAAATTTTTTCAGCGTATCTTCTCATCATGGGTAACCTTTGGGGTGACCCACGTCGAAATCCATTTTTGGGCCCAAAACCGTATCGTACCTTATCCTCATTATACCCTTTCAAGTTTCAAAAATCTGCTGGAGGCTCCAGAACTGCCCAACACGGTTTGAAACCGTTCTCAACCGATTACACAGGTCGAAAATGGGATATATCCCAAATTTCAACATTCTAGGTCAATTCGGTGAAATTTTGATTTTTTTTCTCATTTTTGGACCGAATTTAATTTTCAAAAATTCACCAAAAATCGATAAAAACTATTGATTTAACACTTGAAATTTTAGCTGATGATGAATATTTCAATGCTCTTTCTATCTAGCTATGTCCAGTTCCAAAAATGTTATGGGAATATTATTTTGGAATTTGGGAAGCAAAATCTGTGATTTCGGTTGACCTGTGAATCAAAATGGCTGTCATTTTGTTAGTGAGGCCAACTTTTTTTTTTTTTTGTTTGGCAAGTTTGCTTTAAAATGTTTCTTAAGATGATGTAGATAGACAGAAATAGGTAGAAAAAAAGGGCCAATATGACGTCACCATACAATTTACTTTTTGATGAAATTCACATTTTTTCGAGTATGCAGGATATATTTTTTCCTCGTAAAAATAGGCAGGATAACGGTCATAGTTTTTTTTGTCAAAAATACATGTTGGCAACGTGAAATATAATATGCATTGTCATCACCCTAATCCAACGACCAATCTTAAGCTGTCATTACTGTTATTCACTTGTGACTGTGTCACCAAACTAAATTACATAAACATGGACCTTTTTTGGGAGTACTCTGTAATAATGACAACTCTGTATAAATGTTTTATCTTTTATTTCGGTATTTGTTGCGCATAAGTAACTATAGTTGGCTTCTCAATTATTTAGAAGAAAAGAACGTCTCATTTGTGATATGATCTTTTGTCCTGTAGGCAGAGGTACAGATGCAGGATTCATTGCCTTACTGCTGCGATATTTGTGGTGCAATGTTTTTCTACGAAGGTGATTGGACAAGACATCAGCAGCGAGAACATTCGAAGCCGTTTCACTGCCAATTTTGTGACGAACAGTTTGCTAATGAAAGCGACTTAATTGCACATCAATTGACGCATATTGAAAAGAAACGCTACAAATGCAGCATTTGTGACGCACAATTCAAGTACTATCACAGTAAATTGTCGCACGAACGCGTGCATAATGAAGGAGCTTGTTTTCAGTGCCCTGATTGCGGAAAAACGTTTTCCTATAAACGTATTCTCATTAGACACCTGGATCTACATTCCGGTGTGAGACCGTTTTCTTGCCAAACATGTAGAAAAAGTTTTACTCGAAAAGATTATCTAACTCAGCACCAGCGGTCGCATACTAAAGAGAAACCCTTCAAATGCCGCATATGCAACCAACAATTCAGTCAGATAGGAGGTAGGAATACGCACGAACGTAACGTATGCGTGTGGAGGGCCCTCAATTTGAATGCGCCCATTGCGGCAACAAATTCAGCAGAAAGATCGCCTTGGCCAATCACATAAATTTCCATATCTGACTATACCTATCTAAATGTGTACAGATTCAAATTTGTTTTTTCTTTGTTTTGTTTTTTTTAATCAACGTGAAAAAAACTTGACTTGATACTTGAGCGATTTTTCATAAATTCAGTTTATTCTTAGAGATTAACGTGTAAATGCCTCACTTATTGATACCTGACTCCTGCTACAATATTTACTTATATGGGAAAAAATACAGTATGGTATTTTATGTTTGGCGTTTTTGTTTTCTTTTTCAAAGTCTATCGATTAATAGTGTTACCAAAAGCAAGTCACAGTGAATTACAGAATCACTCTATTTGATTGTCGAGTTATGTTTTTGAATTTTTGCGATTTTCTAGACAAATTAGTTAAGTTTTCAAACATGACATGACTTCGCGCAAAATTAAAATTTTACCCATTTTCTGGAGTTTACATACGCATTATGTTTCGCACAATTCAAGTCTCTCTTTCAACCTAACATATATGTATATCCGCAAATAATGGGGAAAAGATTTTCTGAGACTTCAGCTGTTTTTTTTTTTTTTTTTTTTATCCAAAGAAATATATTCAAATTCAAATGGTTTATTATTGTAAGGTGAAAAAATGTTGAAAAATTATTTTTTTAAAACTCGCTAAAGTGAACAAAAAATCAACTATTGATCATTTCTGATGTTTTTTATGTAAAAAACTCGTCATAGAAATACATTTTTCGTCAAATATATTAGTAAAACGTTAAAAAGGAGCAATAATTTTAAAATTCAGTAAAACTGTTAATCATTTCTCTGACGCGTAACTCATCATGTGACTGTGGAAGTTTATTTTTTTGTAATTTCGGACCATTTTCAAGTTGTTTAGGGCAAAAAAATATTTGTGGTAAGTGCAAAAATGAAAAAAAAAATCGTTTTTGCAATTACCCCGAGTCGGTTTTTTCTGGGGTAGTTGCAAAAACGCAATTTACCGCCAAAATAAGAAAAAAATTTCAAATTGCGATATCTTACCTTAAACCTTAATCCTTCATGACCCTAAATCGTAAAAATTCCAGATAAATCGACAGTTTTTTTCATTTCACATGCATTTGTTTAAAAACCACCTCTCACTTTACTTATGAGTGATTTCAACATGCTTTGGTAAAAGTGTTTCCTACGGAGCAACAAGTTGAACCCCGCAAGTTGTGACCAAGTGAATATGTAGGTAAAGGTTGTTGCTTCGACACCCCCTAGTTGGCACAACCAGAAAATTGATTTTTTTTTGCATGCGGTCACAATTATGCGATTACCTGGTTTTTGCAATTTCCCCACTCTACCTTAGATTAAATTAAATAAGTTATATTTGGGAGAATATTTGCTAATTTGTTACACTGTTATATAGTCTATTTACAAGTGCTATTATTTAGTTTTAGATTGGGTGTTGGGGGAGGTCCAGTTACATACCTTCATGTTGATAGGTATCTCCCTGAACTCTCTTACAATGATTGACCATACCTGGCCCCAGTCAAGCTGGACCAGCCCACATCCAATCCGTGGGATATTGAGTTTTTTGATTTTTCTTCTGGTACATTCCCTGGCAAGATTTTGGATGCCAAGGGAGAAATCCTTATATGTTGGTTTGTCATAGTAATGGATTTTTGTGATGATGCAGAATATTATATTATAGTGACCCTGGCTCACTATTCCTTTGATTTTACGCTTTAGAGTAGCCACTTCCCCAACATTGTGTGGTTGGGTCAGCAGCATCTCTCTACCTCCAAAGTGGCGGATGAAGTCCCTCGCTATCCCAGCAGACATTCTGAGGTCTTGTCTGACACAGTGTGCCAGTGCAAAGGAGGGTCCTTGTAGAAATATGTCTTCGTTGGCTTCCTCCAGCGTGAGTAGGCCATTGGTCTCGACCGCTGTTAAAGCCATATTTCCCAAGCTTCTTCTCCTCATTACTTCTGCAGCAGAGGAGATGAGTCTGGTCTCCACATCACGAGGTGTTGGTTTGTGCATGTCAAGATATTGTTTGTATGGGAGAAGATCCCCCACACTGGCAGCACTGACCGGGGTGTAGAATCGCTCTTGGATTCCACGAAGCACCAGATATTGCATAGCTGGTATGTAGACATGGTCACTGAATATCAGGGAGTATGGATGATTCAGGCCTCCTTGTGTGAGCAACTGTCTCTGGGCTGTTGAGATTATCCTCCTGGGTTCAGCCTCCTTTGAGGCCTCTTCCCAGTGCTGGTATGCCACGGAAGTGGAGAGCTCAGAAAGCACAGTAATTGATATAAATAATTAAATAGAGGGTTAGAGTTTACCCTGGAACTCATCTACACAATAAAATGTCTCCTTGAATTGCCATTTTTTGGAGAACTATTTTAAATAATTTGGTATTATGCATATCTCTGATTTGTGGAGGGAGACATTGAAGATTTTGACTGCCATAGTATCTATATTCCTTCCCTGTTGATTTTGGTCCTCATTTGATCTGCAAAAAGATTGAGTTTATCCCTCTAGTATTATAGTTATGGGTCAGTACTGAAGGCTGAATAGTATTCTTTTTCATCATTATTGATCCCCCACCCTCTAAAACATCTTCTTTAATTAAAGAATGGGGTATCTGTTTGTAAGTATAGAAAATGAGAAAAAAAACTGTCTGGAAAATTGGTCTGGAAAACCCGGAAAAGTCAGGGAAAGTGGATACCATGTCCTACAGCCTCCAGAACATTTTTGAATCTTTGAATTTCCACAAAATGTCATCAAATGGAGTTAAACTGTCGACATTCTTCCTGAGAACAAATTTCAATTCGCTATGAAGTCGACTGCAGGTGGTTTCAAGTATGTATGTAGTTTTGAAGCTTACAGGTACTTTTTGCACCTTTGTGGCTGATAAGGTACACGTTATTTTTTTTCTAAATCGGCATAATTCCAGTCCGAAACATATTTTTGTCTGTCAGTTTATATGCACTTTTTTGATCCCACCTCGATTTGAGGTACCTACTTATAAAAATGAAATTCAGTTTAATCCCTATTTTTGACTTTGATTTCGACTCAATTTGATGTTTTGTGAAAATTTCATGTTTAAAAATTCTGCTGCAGGCTCCAGAACTGCTCAAAACAGTCAGAAACTTCTTTTTCCAATCGATTCGGTGGATCGAAAATAGGGTAGGTTTAGTTACCTATTCTGAATTTAAGCGTTCTAGTTCAATTTGGTAAAATTTGGATTTTTGTCTCATTTCTGGTTTTTTGACTTTCAAAAATTCACGAAAAATCAAAAAAATATATAGCTACTTTAGCACTTGAAATTTCGCTTGGTGATACATTTTTGCATGCTCTTTTGATCTAACTCTGTCCAGTTCAGAAAATTTTGTGTGAATCCTGTGTTGGAAAGCAAAATCCGCAATTTCAGCCGACCTGTTAATCTAAATGGATGCAGTTTTGTTAGGAAGTAGTGCCAACTTATTTTTTTTTTGGTGATTTTGCGTTAAACTGTTCCTTAGGAGGTCCCCTTTAAGAAAAAAGCTGTTCCAATGGATCGCAACTGTCAAATGCACGGATATCAAACTTGAAACTTTTTTGGGGGTATCTACTCGGTATTTTTGTGCACCCTGCATACTTGTATGCTTCATCTTGGTACTTATATGGCATAACCAGTTGGCAACACACTTATATTTGCGATATGATCTTTTATTCCTGTAGGTAATGGTACAGATGCGGAATTTATTCCCCTATCGCTGCGATATTTGTGGTGCATTGTTTTCCTCCAAAGGTAATTGGACAAGACACCAGAAGCGAGAACATACGAAGCCGCTTCACCGCCAAACCAGTGACAAACAGTTCACCTATAAAAACGATTCTATTGCACATGGATTGACACATAGTGAAAAGAAACCCTACAAATGCAGCACTTGTGACGCACAATTCAAGTACAAACGTAGTAAATGGGCGCACGAACGCATGCATGTGGAACGAGCTTGTTTTGAATGCGCTGTTTGCGGAACTATGTTTTCCTATAAACATAATCTCGTTACACACCTGAGACTTCATTCCGGATCCGGTGTGAAACCGTTTTCTTGCCAAACGTGTAGCAAACGTTTTGCTCGAAAATATCATCTTACTAGGCACCAACGGGCAGCGCATAGTGAAGAGAGACCCTTCGAATGCCGCATTTGCAAGCAAAAATTCAAGCAAAATTACAACAGGGCAAAGCACGAACGTATGCATGTGGAGGGTCCTCGTTTTGAGTGTGCCCATTGTGGCAAGAAATTCAGCGATAAGACCAACTTAGCACATCACATTATATCATCTAAATGTACTTGAATTTCAATAATTGAATACCTATCTGAATGTGTACACATTCAAGCTTGGCTAAATACATAAAATGAAAAAAGTTGTTTTTTCTTCGTTTTGTTTTTTTTTATCAACGTGAAAAAAACTTTAGTTGATACTTGAGCAATTTCTTCAATTCAATTTATTCTTAGAGATTGGCGCTTAAATGCCTTATTGACACCCATCTTGTACTTCAATTTACAAATGGGAAAAATTACATGATTGTAGTTAGTTTATGTTTGCTGGTTTTTTAGCCAAATTTTTGTTAAAAATGATTATTGATAGTTCTCGACGTTTTGATGTTAAACTAGACGATTCTTGGTGTGTCAGTTTTTATTGTATGTACGTACTTATTTGTATAGATATTATACAGGTTTATAAGTTTCAGCAGGATGGTGATTTTTACATTTTATGACCTGGAACCTGTTCTAATTCATCAAATCAAGTCAAACTTGGGAAATGGGGTTCTTTTGGGAGCTGGAGTTGACCCCTGCAGTGGGGAGGGTCAAAGTTGAAAATTATAGAAAGGTCATTTCTTTGGAGGGGCATAATATGGCCCCAAATGAACGAAAAGGGTCCAAAATCACACCATTGGTCAGTACCTCCATTGTGATCAACATATCCAAATTTCAGCTTCCCAAGTCATCCCAACCCCATTTTAGGTGGGAAAAACCACATTTTACCCCGATTTTTGACCCCCTCACCCCTAAAATTGATCTAGGGGGTCCAAATTTTCAGCATACAATGAGAGGGTGCCCCTTGAGTGTTTTTTGCAGGATTAAATCTTCCAACCCCATTTGACCCCTCTCAACGGTCAAAAAGTGTATTTTTTGTGTTTTTTGACGTTTAGCCGAACCTACAGCCCCTCCAAATTGACCTAGAGGGTCCAAATTTCCACAGTATAATGAGAGGATGTACCCGAAGTGCCTTTTGCAGGTTTCAACCTTCCAACCCCATTTGACCCCTCTCCAGAGGCAAAAAAGTGGATTTTTTTCTTCTATTTTACGTGTTTTTTTTTTTGAAAATTTCAACGTTTAGGAAAGCCTACAGCCCCTCCAAATTGACCTAGAGAGTCCAAATTTTCACAGTACAATGGGAGGATGTACCCGAAGTGCCTTTTGCAGGTTTCAACCTTCCAACCCTATTTCACCCCTTTCCAGGGTCAAATGTGTTTTTTTGACGTTTAGGAAAGCCTACAGGCCTTCCAAATTGACCTGCAGGGTCCACATTTTCACAGTACAATGGGAGGATGTACCCGAAGTGCCTTTTCCAGGTTTCAACCTTCCAACCCCATTTGACTCCTCTCCAGAGTCAAAAAAGTGGATTTTTTCCTATATTTCACGTGTGTTTTTTTTTGAAAATTTCAACATTTAGGAAAGCCTACAGCCTCTCCGAATTGACCTAGAGAGTCCAAATTTTCACAGTACAGTGGGAGAATGTACCCGAAGTGCCTTTTGCGGGTTTCAACCTTCCAACCCTATTTCACCTCTTTCCAGGGTCAAATGTGTTTTTTGATGTTTAGGAAAGCCTATAGGCCTTCCAAATTGACCTGGAGGGTCCAAATTTTCACAATACAATGGTGGGATGTACCCGAAGTGCCTTTTGCAGGTTTCAACCTTCCAACCCTATTTGACCGCTCTCCAGTGTCAAAAAGTGGATTTTTGATCAGGAAAGCCTACAGCCCCTCCAAATTGACCTAGAGAGTCCAAATTTTCACAGTACAATGGGAGGATGTACCAGAAGTGCCTTGTGCTGGTTTCAACTTTCCAACCCCATTTGACCCGTTTCAGGGTCAAGACAGGTTTGTTACCATATTTTTTGAAGGAGGAAGAAGGGAGTTGGGCGAAGCCCGAGGGGGGTACAAGGGGGACGTATTCCCCCCGCGAATATAAGAAGGAAATAGCGGAAAGAGAGCGTTGGACGTAGCTCAAGGGGGTGCTGGGGGAGTCCCCTACGCTAATATATGAAGGAAACAGTGAAAGGAGAGAATTAGGTGAAGCCCGAAGTGGGTGAAGGGGAAGACGAGGTCTCCCCAAATACAGGCGAAGCACATGAGCAAAGCGAGGGTGCGAGTAGTTCAAGCGAAGCGCAGAACATGAAAAAAACACTTGTAGGAGGTAGTTGGGTAAAGCCCAAGAATGGTTGTTTCTACTTACTAACAGAATGGCGGACATTTTGATTGGCAGGTCAGCCAAAATCACGGATTTTTCTTTCCAACATAGGACTCACGCGAAATTTTTTGACCTGGCGAAAGCTAGATCGAAAGAGCATGGAAAAATTAATCGCCAGCCGAAATTCCAAGTGTTGAATTGCTTTTTTCGATTTTCGGTGAATTTTTGAAAATCGAATTTAAGCTCAAAAAGTGAAAAAAATTCAAAACTTTACCTACCAAATTGACATTGAAAGGTGAAATTCGGGATATTCCCTATTTTCCAGCTGACAAATCGATTGGAAACGGTTTCAAACCGTTTTAAGCAATTCTGAAGCCTTCAGCAAATATTTGTATAATTCACTCTGCCCAATACGTGACAAAATTGATTCGGACAGATTTTATGATATTTTTTGAAAAACAGGAGTTTCTGAAAAGCTTTTGGGGAGCTTCAAAACGTATTGAAACTGCCTGCATTCCATCGCGGAATTAGTGTCAAATATCGGATGTAAACTGAATTTTATCTTTCTACCACAAATGGAGGACGAGGGGTGATATATCGAATATTCAATGGTGTATGATGAAATTAGAGTGCAGAAATGTTAATTTTGATTTTTAGAACTTTTGGCATTATTTTTTTTTTTGGTTGGAAATTTCGAGCTTTGGAATATCTGTTTAAGGCTCCAGTAATTTTCAAAAATTCGTTGGAGGCTCTAAAACTAGGTACTTGAAATCTACGTGCGATCGATGGATATAATAGAGTATTGAAATTAGTTTACAGAATGAATTTCGGATTTCCAACTTCATTTGATGAGATTTTGTGGAAATTCCAAGGTTCAAAAATCTGCTGGACACTCCAAAACTGCCCAAAGCGCTTTGTCACAATTTTCAATTTATTTGGCAGGTCGAAAATTGGGCATATCCTAAATTTCAGCTTTCTAGATCAATTTGGTAAATTTTTCATTTTGTTTCTCATTTTTTGCCCAAATTTGATTTTCTAAAATTCACCCGAAAACGAAAAATAACTACCTACACTACTTTGCACTTGAAATTCTGACTGGTGATGACTTTTTGGATGCTCATTCGATCTAGCATTGTCTAGTTCCAAAAATTTCTTGCTAATCCTATATGTTGAAAAGTAAAATCTGTGATTTCGCCTGAACTGTCAATTAATCCGAATGCCGGCCATTTCGTTGGTAGAACCAATTTTTTTTGGCAAGTTTGCTTTTATTTAAAATGTTGCTTAAGATGTCGCCCTTAAGAAAAAAGTTGTCCCAGAGGATTGTCGAGGGAGGGGGGATGCATCTATTCCTATTGGCATATAACGAACTATACGTGGTTTTGGATTTTAGTGGTGTCGGCTTTGATCGACGCAGAATCTCAAATGCTATATTTTGGAACTGGCCATGTTTCTCAAAACAAGTCGTGTAGTGGCTAAAACCAAAAATCCTCCCAATTTTTTTTAGAAAATAGTCTTCTTTGAGCCCCCCTTTGTAGGGGCATAATATTAAACATGAAACTTTTTAAGATTGTGCTTACTCAGTATTTTTACGCACCATGCATACGTATGTTTCATTTTGGTATTTATGGGGCATAACTACTAACTAGATGACAACACAATTATTCAGAAGAAAACGAGGTGTAATTTGCGATATGATCTTTTGTCCTGTAGGTAAAGGTACTGATACGGAATTCATTCCCCTACTGTTGTGATATTTGTGGTACAATGTTTTCCTTTCAACGTGATTGGTCAAGACATCAGCAAGAACATTCGAAGCCGTTTTGCTGCCAAGTCTGTGACAAACAGTTCGCCTATGAAAGCAAATTTATTGCACATGGATTGACACATAGTGAAAAGAAACGCTACAAATGCAGCATTTGTGACGCACGATTCAAGCGTTATCACCATAAAGAGAGGCACGAACGCGTGCATAAGGAAGGAGCTTGTTTTGAGTGCTCTGATTGCGGACAAAAGTTTTCCTATAAACATCATCTCATTAGACACCAGAGACTACATTCTGGTGTGAAACCGTATTCTTGCCAAACGTGTAGCAAAAGTTTTACTCGAATAGATTATCTTACCAAGCACCAACGGACTCATAGTAAAAAGAAACCCTTCAAATGCCGCATATGCAACAAACAATTCAAGGATGATTCCTATAGGGCAGTGCACGAACGTTTCCATGTAGAGGGCCCTCGTTTTGAGTGTGCCCATTGCGGCAACAAATTCCGCACTAAGCCCTTCTTAGCCAATCACATCGCATCTAAATGTGTACTTAAATAAATTTCTATAATTGAATACTTAGCTATCTGAATGTGTACACTGTGCAGATTCAAATTTGTTTTTTTTTTGTTTTGCTTTTTTTTATGTGAATAAAACTTGACTGACTTGATACTTGAGCGATTTCTCAAATTCAGTTTATTCTTAAGAGATTGGCGCGTAAATGCTTTATTGTCACCCAACTTGTACTTCAACTTACATGTGAGAAAAATACACGAGCGATGGTAGTTTATGTTTGCCGTTTTTTTTTCTTTTTCAAAGTGTATCGATTAATGAAGTTACTAATAATAGCAAATCAGAGTGAATTACAGAATCTCTCCATTCGATAGTCAATTGTTTTTTTTTTTGAATTTTTGCAATCTTTGCGCAAAATGCCAATTTCACCAAAATTTTCTGGAGGTTACGCATTACTTTTTGAACAATTTTGTGTACTTACCTTCTTTCGCCCATCTCCGCAAATAACTTCAATCCACATATATAATTATGACGCAAATCCCCCCCCCCGGCTGACTTGTCAATCAAAATGGCCGCCATTTTGTTAGTTTTTTTGGCAAGTTTGCTTGAAATTGTTTCCTAATATGTCCCCTTTGAGAAAGAAGTTGTCCCAGAGAATCGGCGTGGAGGGGAGATGCATCTATTCTGTACCTTTTTGGCATATGACGAACTACAAGTACATGTAAATGGTCTTGGATTTCAGTGAGGTTGACTTAGGTCGACGCAGAATTTCAAATTCTGCATTTTGGAACTGGGCCATTTTTCTCAATACTAATAAAAGGGGGGCTAAAGCGAAAAATCCGCAATTTTTTAAAAATGATTCTTCTTTGAGCCTCTTCTTCTGCGGACTTAATATTAAACATAAGACTTTTTAGGGGTTACCCTGTATGTGCTGTATGGGGCATTAGTTATGCCCCGTAAATTCCAAAATACAGCATACAGGGTGCCCAAAAATACAGGGTACCCCAAAAAACACTATTATTCGAAAGAAGACGACGTGTCATTAGCTATATGATTTTTTATTTCTGTAGGTGAAGGTACTAATACGGAATTAATTCCCCTACCGCTGCGTTATTTGTGGTACCATGTTTCCCTGTGAACGTGATTGGTCAAGACATCAGCAAGAACATTCGAAGCCGTTTCACTGCCGAATCTGTGACAAACGGTTTGGTCATAAAAGCACTTTAATTGCACATGGATTGTCACATAGTGAAAAGAAACTCTACAAATGCCGCATTTGTGACGCACGATTCAAGCACTACTACAATAAATGGAGTCACGAACAACGCGTGCATGCGGAAAAACCTGGTTTCGAGTGCGCTGATTGCGGAAAAGTGGTATCCTCCAAAGGGTCTCTCATTACACACCTGAGAGTACATTCCGGTTTGAAACCATTTTCTTGCAAAACGTGTAGCAAAAGTTTTACTCAAAAAGGCAATCTTATTGCGCACCAAAGGACGCATAGTGAAGAGAAACGCTTCAAATGCCGCATATGCAACCAACAATTCAAGCATATCAGCAATAGGATAACGCACGAGAGTACCCATGTGGAGAGCCCTCGTTTTGAGTGTGCCCATTGCGGCAACAAATATCGCATGAAGCTCAACTTAGCCAATCACATATCATCTAAATGTACTTAAATTTAAATAGTTGACTACCTATCTGTATGTGTACAGATTCAAAGGTTTTTCTTTGTTTTGTTTTGTTTTTCAACGTGAAAAAAAATTTGACTTCAGTTATAACCTTATCGATTTGACAACCGACTACTTGTGCTTCAACTTGTGAAAAAATACACGATAGTATTTTATGTTTGGCGTTTTTTTTTCTGTTTCAAAGTCTTATCGATTTAATGAAGTTACCAAAAGCAGAGTGAATTATAAAATCCCTCAATTCGATGGTCCAATCATTTTTGCAATTTTCTGGACAAATTGTTCAAGATTTCAAAAGTGACTTCGCACCAAGTGCCAATTTTACTCAGATTTTCTGAAGTTGACGTACTTATTATTTTTTGGTCACTTTTCGCCCCCCTTTCAGCGTACCACATATCCGCAAATAATGAAAAAAATATTTTCTGAGACAGTTTCAATCGTTATAACTTTGGCACAAATCTCCCCTCCCTTCTTGTCCTCTTCCTTCAAGAGTACCAAATTGCAAATTTTGTCTGACTTTAATGAGCAACGACATGTAAGGTAGAATGGGGTGATTGCAAAATTGTGACCTCATGCAAGAAAATATCAATTTTCTGGTTGTGCCAACTAGGGGGTGTCAAAACAACAACCTTTACCGACATGTTCACCTGGTCATAACTCGCAGGGTTCAACTTGTCGCTCCGTAGTAAACACTTTTATCAAAGCATGTTGAAACCACTCATAAGTAAAGTGAAAGGTGTTTTTTTTTTTTAAAAATGCATGTGAAATAGAAAAAACTGTCGATTTATCTGGAATTTACACGATTTAGGGTCATGAAGGATTAAAGTTTTAGGTACGATATCGCAATTTGAATTTTTTTTATTTTGGCCGTAAATTGCGTTCTTACAACCACCCCAGAAAAAATCGACTCGGGGTAATTGCAAAAACGATTTTTTTTTTCATTTTTGCACTTACCACAAATGTTTTTTTGCCCTAAATAACTTGAAAATGGTTCGAAATTACAAAAAAAATAAACTCGCACGGTCACATGATGAGTTACACGTTAGAGAAGTGATTAACAGGTTTACTGAATTTTGAAATTATTGTTCCTTTTCAACGTTTTACTAATATATTTGACGAAAAATGTATTTCTATGACAAGTTTTTTACATTAAAAAAAAAAACAGAAATGATCAATAGTTAATTTTTTGTTCATTTTAGCGAGTTTTAAAAAAAAAAAAAATTTTCAACAGTTTTTCACTCCCCTAAAAAATTTATTGGGAAGTGGAAAAGTTATCGAATTTTTTACCGAATCAAGACCACGAATGCATCAGAAGTTAGCAAATGACACGTAGAATACAGTGAGTGTGTTGAAAATGCAAAAAAAATAATTTAAAAAAATATCCCCCACTTATGCATTTACACCAAGTTAGGGTAAATGCAAAAGTCGATTTTCAAATTTTAAAATTGCAATTTTCTCCACGATCTGTGAACGAAATTGTACCAAAATTTTATCATTGATAGAGAACCCCCTGAAGTATAAGTGGTACAAATTTCAGCTTCATCCGTACAATGGTCTTCTCACAGCGCCCTCTTAAAGTGTCACTAATCAAATAGTGCTTTGCAATTACCCCACTCTACCTTACGCTAATTTTAATTTCAATACACACAGAAATACTCGTTGGTACAAAAAGGACCAATATTGCGCCACCATACAATTTATTTTTCGATGAAATGAACTTTTTTTCGAGTGTTTAGGAAATGCTTATTTTCTCCTAATATATGCTTCATTTTGATATTTATGCACAGGGTGTCTACAGGACGAAAAAAGTACGAATTTACAAAAACGGTACAAAATTGGAAAATGGCCCAAAAAAGTACAAAGAAACGTCAAAAATGTACGAAATTTACGAAATTTGTACAAAATTTTGAAAGGATTTAAATGTTAATTTGACGACAAAATTACCATAATGTATCCTCAACATTTTAATTTTTTTCAAAAGCTTTTGCCCTCGCCTCGCTCGGGGGTCATTCCACGTCAATCGGACCAAGAAGTGGTAGGTGGGTTCGCCGATTTTTTTGAAATTTTTCCTGTGGAAAGACCTCCAAAGGGAAGACCAATGGCGCAAATCGCAGCCCTCTAGCCCATTTTTAACGGCAGCCAGGGGGTGTCAAAGTTTTTAGTGATCCTAAAATACCATCCATTTCAGCAGTGGATTACTCGATAACCGCAATACCTATCAAAATGGAACTTTTTCCGATAGTTAGGGGTTTTGAAAGCATCGACCTTTTATTCCCTATCTGGACAGCGATTCCAATCGGAATTCAAGCAAATCTCTGATGCAAACCTCCCAAATCGAGTTTGTAAAGAATGCCTCTGCGCATTGCGCGAACTCGTCTCTTACCTTACCCCACTTACCAAGGGTACGATCATAATCGCGTGTGGAAGGTGGTTATCTCCTTCCACACGCGATTATGATCGTACGCGGTGGTACGCTTGGTAAGTGGGGTAAGGTAAGAGACGAGTTCGCGCAATGCGCAGAGGCATTCTTTACAAACTCGATTTGGGAGGTTTGCATCAAAATGAACCCTTGGAATCGCGGTCCAGATGAGGAGAATAAAAGGTCGATGTTTGAAAGGCTTTTTGGTGATATCATAAAAATCAGTGTTGCCACTTTTTTTCGTACAATAAATTAGCTGAAAAAGTTTCGAAACGTAGTTTTCATATCGTTCCGACTCTCAAAAATTCTGAAAAAAATATATTACGGACAACTTGTCATGCTGAACAAAATATTAAAAAATTGTTGAAAAAACCCTTTCACTCGATGAAATGAACTCCTCACAAAAAATCAAAATTCGAAAAGATTCAAAAAATGAACGAATTTTTATTTTTTTGTTGTGAGTGTAATTTTTATCAACTTTTTCATGAAATACGTCAGAAAGAGGTCAAAATAAGACAACTGAATAAATTTAAACTTTTTTTGATGTTTGAAATTGAAAATTGAATTTTTTCGAATTTTGATTTTCTTGTGAGGAGTTTATTTCATCGAGTGAAAGGGGTTTTTCAACTTTTTCAACAGATACGTAAAAATAGGGGTCAAATGGGCCAACTTTACCTATCAAAACTTTTTTTCATGTTTTAAATAAAAAAGTCGCATTTTTTTGGCAAAATTTAAATTTTATTAAATCGACTTTGCGCCAAGTTACCATCCCAATTTTGTAATATGTTGTTCAGCATGACAAGTTGTCCATAATATATTTTTTTCAGAATTTTTGAGAGTCGAAACGATATAAAAACTAGGTTTCGAAACTTTTTCAGCTAATTTTTTGTACGAAAAAAAGTGGCAACACTGATTTTCATGATATCACCTAAAGCTCTTTAATACAAGTATGGAAATAGATTATGCTCTCAAGAAAGTCTTAGCATTTTACGTATGTATTACGTACTGCGCATGACAGGTTGGTGTCGTCACGCGGTGGAGGTGGGTGGAGCAACCAATGGGGTGCAACGTTGTACGTGAACAGCTGATTTGATGCTTGCTCGCGCACTGCGCAGTACGTAAAACTTACGTAAAATCCTATGACTTTCTTAAGAGTATAATCTATTTCCATACTTGTATTAAAGAGCTTTAATATCACCAAAAAGCCTTTCAAAACCCCTAACTATCGGAAAAAGTTCCATTTTGATAGGTATTGCATTGCGGTTATCGAGTAATCCACTGCTGAAATGGATGGTACATATTTTAGGATCACTGAAAACTTTGACACCCCCTGGCTGCCGTTAAAAATGGGCTAGAGGGCTGCGATTTGCGCCATTGGTCATCCCTTTGGAAGGTCTTTCCACAGGAAAAATTTCAAAAAAATCGGCGAACCCACCTACCACTTCTTGGTCCGATTGACGTGGAATGACCCTCGCGCCTTTCCTCTTTTTTTTCAAAGTCTTGTTTTCAAGTCTTTTGAAATCAAATTTTCAAAAACTTTCGCCCTTGCTTCGCTCTGGCAAATTCTTCTTTTAGAATTTGAGAAAAAATCACTTCTGGGCCCCCAAAAATTCAAAACAGAAAATTAACATTTTTGTAAGTCTTATTAAATATGATATCAATCAGCAAAATGGGAAGTTTTTCCGTAGTTCTGTTGACAAATTTTCAGTCAAACCCCCTCCCCCTCTCAAAAAACCTCAATGGACCAAATTATATGTATTCGTTCCGGGCTCGCATCGGATGTAGACTACCCAGACCACACTGCTCAGAACGTTAAAATTTTGCTTTTTGCAGCCGAAATGACATGATACACCCCCTCCCTCCAATGTACCTACAAAGTATAACTATTAAAAATATAGTGTACCAAAAAAATACGATAAAAGTACGAAAAAGGTACAAAATTTTGTTTTTTGGATTTAGTAGAGACCCTGAAAAAACTCCACCTTTTTTGAGCAAATTTTGTACATACAAAGTGTTAACAAACAGTTTTGACTGTTTTGAATGTTTGTCAGATAGAAATAGTCACAACAAGTGCATTTTTTTATTGGTTTGTACCAAATGGATAAAAAATTTTAAATTGATCACTTTTCAAAAAATGAATTTGCACATATAATGAAATCTTTAGTTTTTTGAGAAAAACTCAAAAACTAAGCACTCTAGAAAAAAACTAACGACATTTTGTCGATTGGAAATTTAATTCTCTACAACTTTAGTAACGTTAAATTTTTTTTGGACGCTTCCTTTTCGCCTCCACATCAACTTTAATGAAAGGTTATAACTCAAAATGTTTTCCAGACATTGAAATATTTCCTCTTCAAGATTTTATTTTTCAAAGTGTCCTGATGCTAAATGAAGGTAGGATACCAGATCTTTAAAATGAGGTGCTATTCATTCCTCACAATTAATTATAAGTTGATAAAAAATAATAAATCAATTTTTTAAAAAAAGAAAATCACTCTCCTGTAAAATTTCACTTTTTTGAGATGTAACCTTATTTCTTCCAAGCTGCGATTTATACCCTTATCGATTTGCAATCTGATCTTTTATCCTGTAGGTGCAGGTACTGATACGGAATTCATTCCCCTACTGCTGTGATATTTGTGGTACGTTGTTTTCCTGTGAACGTGATTGGTCAAGACATCAGCGGGAACATTCGAAGCGGTTTCACTGCAAAGTCTGTGGCAAACAGTTTGCTTATAAAAGCTTTTTAATTCTACATAGATCTGCACATGGTGAAAAGAAACCCTACAAATGCCGCATTTGCGACGCACGATTCAAGATCTATCACAGTAGATGGAGGCACGAACTCTTGCATGCGGAAAGACCTGGTTTTGAGTGCGCTGATTGCGGAAAAGTGTTATCCTATAAAGGGACTCTCATTACACACCTGAAACTACATTCCAATGTGAAACCGTTTTCTTGCAAATTGTGTAGCAAAAGTTTTACTGAAAAAGGCAGTCTTCTTCAACACCAACGGACGCATAGTAAAAAGAAACCATTCAAATGCCGCATATGCAGCCAAAAATTCAAGCATTATCGCAATTTGACAAGGCACGAGAGTACCCATGTGGAGAGCCCTCGTTTTGAGTGTGCCCATTGCAGCAACAAATTCCGCAATAAGATCACCTTAGCCAATCACATAGCATCTAAATGTACTTAAATATCAATAATTAACTACCTACCTAAATGTCTAAATGTGTACAGTTTCTAAGTTTTTTTTGTTCTGTTTTTTTTTTTTCAACGTGAAAAAAACTTGACTTCAGTTATAACGTTATTATCGATTTGACACCCGACTTGTGCTTCAACTTACCTACATACCTATCTATGTGAAAAAATACACGATAGTATTTTATGTTTGACGTTTTTTTTCTTTTTCGATGTCTATTGATTTAATGAAGTTACCAAACGCAAATCGGAGTGAATTACAAAATCTCTCAATTCGATAGTCCAAATTATTTTTTTGAATTTTTGCGATTTTCTGGACAAATCGTTTAAGATTTCAAAAATGACTTCGCGCAAAGTGCCAATTTCACCCTTTTCTGAAGTTGACGTATTATTTTTTGGTCGGTTTTCGTCCCTCTTTCAGCGTACTATATATTCGCAAAGGATGAGGAAAAGATTTTCTGAGACAATTTCTATCGTTATACATAACTATGGCTCAAATCTCCCCTCCCCTCTCGTCCTCTTCCTTTAAAAGTACCAAATTACAGAATTTGTCTGACTTTAATGAGCAACGACATGTACCTACCCTAATTTTAATTTCAATAATACAGAAATACTCGTTTGTACAAAAAGGACCAATATTTTGCCACCATACAATTTATTTTTTGATGAAATGAACTTTTTTTCGAGTGTTTAGGAAATGCTTATTTTCTTTGATATTTGTGCAGCATGATTAGAGCTCAGATTTTTATGCTCTTGAAAAATCATTTTATGTGCATAAAACATGCATTATTATGTTTTTTGATCAAATTATGACAAAAGATGCCCTCATCCATCAGAATATGCACATTTATGCAATATCAATATTGGTATCTATAGAACAGATTTTTCATTTTAAAGGAGAAGGGATGGCTATAAAATTAGGAAAAATGAGAAGTTTAAATCATAAATTTTACTTTGAATAATCAATTTCAGGTTGAGCGGGAAAATAACGTAAAAAAGCAGGGTCAAAAATGAAAAAATTGGCACATAAGTTAAATGTTTTCTTCGGGAATGTGTTTGGATGGACCCTCTGAACCACCAAAGAAAGCCGACTCTCCTACCCCTGGAGGAAAATTTTTTAAGGGGCCGAAACCGGTTCCGATTCATGTTTTTTGCGTTTTATTCCGTAAATATTAGGTTTTTGAGAAAAACTACCATGACGAAAAATGTTCCCCTTCAAATTCTCGACAATTTGAGAGGGGGTGTCCAAAAAAAGGGGTGGAAAGAGTAGGTGTTTCAAAAAAGGTCAGTCCAATAAATTGATCAAAATTACCACTTAAAATCATTCGTTTTCGCTGAAATTTTTTTTACAAAGTCTACTCACCCAACTACTAATCAAACTACCATTTGTTTGTCTTCAACCCTCCTCGGGGGTTCGTGAGGGTTGCTTGTCGATTCATATGGAAACGACACCAACTTTATGAAAATAGCTCAACTTTTAATTAATTAGTAAAAATTGTGGTGGGGGTACTGGCACTGGAGGAGTGTGGATAAGGGTAATATTAAATTGGACGTCGTATTCGTGTTCGGGGGGTTCGATTCATATGGAAACGACACCTCGTTTACCAAACACAATGATTTACACCAGAATCCATGTTTACCCCCTCTGTAAGCCTTTTCAATTTTTGACCACGGCCCACCTCAAATTTTTTTTTGAAAAAAATATATGTTTTTTAGGAGTCAAAGACACACTTGAAAATGCTATTCCCATTTTTGTGCCGAATCATGGTCATCGCTAAAACGGGTAAACAAAGCTAAAAAAAACTCCATTTTGAGGGGAAATTATGGGATGAGGGGGGGTGACAATTTTTGTGGGGATACCTCTTATGGATGTTCACAACATACTAAAAAATTGAAAAAATCAGTTCACATGGGGCTGAGACATTTTTTTAAATTGTAATTTCAGAAAAGGGGAGGGGGGTCTCAAAAACGGTGGGGAGGGGGATCTGGGGCTCTGAAACTTTCCTGACGTAAGGTGCTTTAGGGTACCCACCTTTCATGCAAATATCAACCCTGATGCTCTCGGGGGCAAATTCACTATACTTATCCACCTATAGCCTTTCCAAAATACGACTGATAAGTGATTAAATGGAAAAAATGGTCAAAATAATATAACGATTATGCGCTTAAAATGTCTGAGATATGTATGCAAGATATGCGTCAACTGCCAATAAGTTGGGTTCATTTTACTCAGAATTGTATGATTCACATAAATCCATAGGATATGCGCGATCTTCTGCGATGAATGAAAATATGACCAATCATGAAAATCCGAGCTCTAAGCATGACTATGTGTTGGCAACACAACTATTCAAAAGAAAAGGACCTGCCAAATCGATTGGATACGGGTCGATTATGCAGCGAATCCTAAATTTCAGATTACTAGATCACTTTGGTAAAATATTGATTCCTCGCCCCTCATTTTTAGTCCAAATTTGATTTTCGAAAATTCACCAGAAAACAAAAAAACACAATTTCGCACTTGAAATTTTAGTTGGTGATGAATTTTTGCATGCTCTTTTGTCTATTTGTAGATCAGAAAATTGCATGCGAGTCCTACGTTGGAAAGTAAAATGTGCGACTTGGCTGACCTGTTAATCAAAGTGGCCTTTATTTTGTTAGTGAGACCAACTTTTTTTTCTAACAAGTTTCGTTTAAAATATTGCTCAAGATGTCCCCTTCAAGAAAAAAAAAGTTGTCCCAAAGGATAAGAGAGTAAGGGGGTTGCATCTATTCCTATTAGCATGCTGAACTATAAAGTAGTCTGGATTTTAGTGATGTTAGGTTAGATCGATGCATGCTACATTTGGGAACTGGACAATTTTTCTCGAAACAAGTTGAATAGGGAGCTATGGCGAGAAAACCGCGTTTTTTTTTTTCGAAAATGCTCTTTTTTGAGTCTTCCTTTCCAGTAGTACAGGTACCATGTCGGTCTATCGTTTCAAAATCGCAAGAGTGGCATCGGAAAGATATAAAATTTTTGCGATATTCCTTCGAAAGGGGACCATTTCCCGACCCCAAAACCACCATTACATTTTTGAGATCGAATTGCAAAACCGATCCAGGGGGTTCCCAAAATTGTGAAAATTGAGCACCTCCGTTGTCATCTGTTTTGGCCAATAAATTCTAACCAAAAGGAGGTAGAGGGGTGCTTATGGTCTCAAATAACTCGTATTGGATCACTCTTGAAATATCTACCCATGACCGTTCTCATTTAGTGATACCCAACATTTCAGTGGTTCCCAAAGTTGAATTTTTGTATTCCAAGTTTTTGAAGTCACGCATTCAAACAAATATTGTCAGTAAATGAATTTTGCAATCAAAAAATGTTTCAGATAAAAAATTTGCAAAATTTTATGACGATTTCAAAAATGTGTCATTTTTTCCCTTAGCATTGATAGGGGTCGAGGTGAGGGGGTTGGAACGTCTAAAAACGTGATCTAAAAAAGTTGCATCCAAACCTGAATTTGAATTTCTCACGAGGTTTTACCATTGAACTGTTCTCTTCAGTTGAACCTAAGGTTGTTCTCGATACACGCGACCACAATCCACTCCCCCACGCCTCAACCCCCTCGCTAGATATTCAATACCTACTGAAAGTGCACTCTGAACCTGAAATAGCTTTACTTATGAGGTGTATGTTGCTAAAGTGTTGACTCTAATTAATGAACTTTACATATTTTCCGATGCACGTATCCACAATCAACCCCCACACCCCCACTTAAGCCTCCATAATCACTCGAAGTCCACTTTTGACCCCAAGATTGCATTTTACGCCAGAAATTGATAGAAAACAACATATACCAACGGCTAGTCGGCTACTAGTGATTTAAAAGATATATTTTCGCGATATTTCCTTGGAAGGGGACCATTTCCTGACCCCGAAACCACCATTACATTTTTGAGATCGAATTGCAAAACCGATCCACGGGTTCACAAAGGTTGTGAAAATTGGTGTCCAGTGTGATTTTTTTCTGTAAATGTGAATTTCAATTTTCGATTTTGAAAAATTGAAATTTATTAAAAATTCTATTTTTAAAGACATCTCATCCATCTTTTATTTTTGAGGTAAAGTGAGTGGAATAAATTGTCACCAGTTCCACCGGAGCTTATTTTGTGAGGGAGAGCGATGGAGGGACGCAGTGTAGCAGTTTTCTCAAAAGGAAAGTTCGAAAATATCGAAAAATTGCCATACAAAACTAAAAAAATAAATTCTGGTAACTTTTTCAAAAAATTTTGAATTTTTTTTAGGTCAAAATTATCCAATTAGTACAAAATCTATCAAGTTTGCCACATTGAGAATTTCGATTCATGAAATATTATTACCGGGAGAGCTAAAAAGTGACCAAAATTTTTCATTTCAAAAAGCTTATATGTATGTACTTCCAAAAATATTTTTTTAGTATTTGATTTTTTTCTCAAAACAGTGCTAGCCACCAGGCGGGGTTATGAAAATTGGGGAATTGCAACTTCAATTTACGATTTAGCGTCCCCTAAAGAAGGAAATACAAAAAAGACCTGATTGTCCGGTCACTATACATGTATATTTTATTTCAGTTTTCAACCCCTTATACTATCCTATAATTATCGTTTTTCTTTTTTCATTTTATTTCATAGAATAATTTTGTTGTAAAAATATTACAACTTTCAAGTTCAGAAATGTATGTACCTTTATTGATAATGGAGCAGTAACAGAAGGAGGAGGGGTGGTATCATGGCCAAGTGCATCGAGAGGTATCTTTAGCTCATTTCGAGTCAACACTTCAGCAACATAACCTCATATAAGTGAAGCTATTTCAGTGCACTTTTAGTAGTTATTAAAGCTCTAGCGAGGGAGGTGAGGCGTGGGGGAGTGGATTGTGGTTGCGTGTATCGAGAACAATCTCAAGTTCAACTGAAGAGAACAGTTCAATGGTAAACCCTCGTGAGAAATTCAAATTCAGGTTTGGATGCAACTTTTTTAGATCACGTTTTTAGACGTTCCAACCCCCTCACCTCGACCCCTATCAATGCTAAGGGAAAAAATGACACATTTTTGAAATCGTCATAAAATTTAGCAAATTTTTTATCTGAAACATTTTTCGATTGCAAAATTCATTTACTGACAATACTTATTCGTTTGAATGCGTGACTTCAAAAACTTGGAACAAAAAAATTCAACTTTGGAAACCACTGAAATGTTGGGTATCACTAAATGAGAGCGGTCATGGGTAGATATTTCAAGAGTGATCCGATACGAGTCATTTGAGACCACAAGCACCCCTCTACCCCCTTTTGGTTAGGATTAATTGGCAAAAACAGATGACAACGGAGGTGCTCAATTTTCACAACTTTGAGAACCCCTGGATCGGTTTTGCAATTCGATCTCAAAAATGTAATGGTGGTTTCGAGGTCGGGAAATGTTCCTCTTTCGAAGGAATATCGCAAAAATTTTATATCTTTCCGATGCCATTGTTTTCATAATTTTCACTTTGGTCCTGTACTACAGGGGCACGTTTGAAGTCAAACAATTTTCTGAGTAACTTTTCAATCTCAAAAAAGTCAATACCTTTATGAAATCGTCTGAAAATATACAGAAATACTCGTAGGTACGAAAGGGCCAATATACAATTTATTTTTTGACGAAATGAACTCTTTTTTTTTTTGAGTGTGTAGGAAATGTTTTTTTTCCTTATAATTTATGCTTCATTTTGATATTTATTCAGCATGAATTTGTTGCAAACACAATTATTCAAAAAAAGGACTTGTCATTTACGATACGATCTTGTTTTCATGTAGGTAGAGGTAAGGATGCGGAATTCATTCTCCTACCCCTGCCATATTTGTGGTACAATCTTTTCCTGCAAACGTGATTGGGCAAGACACCAGCATCAACGTACGAAGCCGTTTCACTGCCACTGTGACAAACAGTTTGCTAATGAAAGCGATTTAATTGCCCATCGATTGACACATAAAGAAAAGAAACGCTACAAACAGTCCAATTCCGATAAATTGAAGCAAGAACGCGTGCATATGGAAAGAGATTATTTTGAGTGCACTGTTTGCGGGAAAAAGTTTTCTTGCAAAAATTCTCTCACTCTACACCAGAGAATACATTCCGGTGTGAAACGGTTTTCTTGTCAAACGTGTAGCAAACGTTTCACTCAAAAAGTACAACTTACTTCGCACCAACGGACGCATACTAAAGAGAAACCCTTCAAATGCCGCATATGCAACCAACAATTCAGGCACCAAGGGAATAAGACAAGGCACGAACGTTTCCATGTGGAGGGCCCTCAATTTGAGTGTTCCCGTTGTGGCAAGAAATTCAGCGATAAGCGCACCTTAGCACATCACATATCATCTAAATGTAGGGCTTACTTAAATTTCAGTATTTAAGTAACTACATACCTAAGTGTGTTTAGATTCGAATGTGTTTTTTCTTTGTTTTGTTTTTCTTTTTCAATTTGGAAAAACTTGACTCTAAACTTGAGCGATTCCTTAAATTCAGTTTATTCTATACCGAAATATCGATAATATCCCATCACGCGATCTCCGATATTCTAATTCGCTAATTACGTATTCATATTCGTTAACGTTTGCATTGTGCGGTTTTCTATTTTTTTTATTTTAATGTACCTACATATTTTTATCCGTTGTAAATACGAGTAGTATGTTTAAATACTTGAATCGAGTATTTCAAAGTGCAGTTTATATTTCATCAATTATAAGTTGATAAAATAATGAAACCAATTTTTAAAAAAAAAGAAAATCACTCTCCTGTAAAATTTCACCTTTTTGAGATGTAACCTTATTACTCCCAAAGTGTGATATATGATATTAGAAATAAATAATAATGCACCCCGCCCCCTTCCTTATTTGGATGTATTCTGTGAGAAAAAAGTTGTCCCAGAGGATTGGAGGGTGGGGGAGGGGTGCTTTATTATCAATTTCTAATATTGGCATAAATGTCGAATTTTTTTTTTCTCATATCTGGTCAACATGCCTAAATTAACATGAAAAACGCAATCTAAATCTTAATCTACATCTAAATCTAAATACCCTTCCCCTGCCAGTACTCCAGGAATCTAACTGCTTCATCATCAAGTGTCCCATTCAGATAGTTCACACTCAAATAAGTGTCTGTCAGTCTGAACATCGCCGCATTCACACAGATCATCATCAGCCAACTGCCATCTATGAAGGTTGTACTTTGACCTTGTGACTCCGCTCCTCAATCTGTTAAGTGTTTTCCACAGTCCATATTTCAAGTATTCTCCACTTGGTAGGCCTTCCTGCCTAGTTCTTCCCTGGCCACCTGCATTCCATATGCGACATCTGTCTGTGCTAGGAGTATCTATTAGTTCTTCAACTGTTTTCATGAAACTGTGTCTAGATCTGAGGCAGGTTTCTGTCAGTTCTTCATATCCATTACATAGGATGCAGCAGATTTTTTAGCATCTTGGTCTTCTCTACCCTGGATGCAACTTCACGTCTGACTGCTGGTGGGGCAATTCCACTCAACTCATATAGGGTATTCCATGGTGTTGGGCGTAAGCACCCTGTCACTAATCTACATGCTTCGTTTAAGGGTATATCAACTTTGCTTGGATGTGCTGAACGACTCCAAACAGGGCAGGCATACTCGCCCACTGAATAGCACAGTGCCAGTGCAGATGCTCTCATAACTTGGGGCTTAGCTCCCCAGCTGCTGCCTGCTAGTTTGCGAATTATATTTGTTCTGGCTGCAACTTTCATTTTAGTTGCCTCGCAGTGCCTTTTGTAGGTCAAAGACCTATCTAGGGTTACATCCAGGTATTTGGGGTTATCTGCATGCTTCAGATCTGTTCCACCACATTGAATATTCAATTAATTGTTCCTTTGCTTCATGGTTTCTGAGATGGAAAGAGCATGTCTCTGTCTTTGTTGGATTTGGTTTGAGGTGGTTATCTTTATAGCATGTGTCCAGTTCTTCTATAGCCTGGTTTAGTGTGTCCTCCACCTCCGCAAACGTATCATGTTGGGCAGTTAGTGCAAGATCATCTGCATACAGAAAGTGGTTAGTATCTGGTCCAATTGGTTGGTCATTGGTGTAAATGTTGAAGAGAATTGGTGACAGAACACTACCCTGAGGCAATCCATTCTTTTGCCGCCTCCAGGTGCTGTTTTTACCATTGAGTGTCACATAGAATCTTCTGTCTTTCATCATCATAGTGACTATCTGTGTAAATTTAAAATCCTTTGTAAGTTGGTACACCTTATACTGGAGTAGTCGGTGGCATACTGTGTCAAAAGCTGCTGTGAGGTCAACAAACACTACTCCAGTGACTTTCTTCTTTTCAAAGCCATCCTCAATGTGCTGTGTTAGGTGTAATATCTGGCCAGTGCATGATTTTCCAGGTCTAAATCCAGCTTGCTGTCTGATTAGCCCTTCATCTATGCAGTCAGCCATGCGATTTAAAATGACTCTTTCAAAAATCTTGTATAGATGACACAACAGGGAGATAGGCCTGTAACTCTTTGAGTCATTTGCATCTTTGCCTGGGTTCTGTAATGCAATAACATGTGCCTGTCCCCATAGTCTTGGCATTTTTGAAGTTTCTATACAGGCATTAAACATTTTTTGGATCCAATTTATTGCCTTTGGTCCAAAGTTTTTGATCTGTTCAGTGTACATGTTATCCACACCAGCAGCCTTCCTATTTTTGGACAATTTGATTGCGGACTTCACTTCTTTGTTAGTAATTGGTGTGGCAAAGTTATTTACTTCCCCATCCATACATCTTACCACTTTTGTTCGGATGCTTTTGCTGTCTGTCTTGCCATTCAGGAGTAGTTGATGGGCTACTTGGTTAGCTGTAATCTGAGTTAAATTACAAAGGTCAATCAACAAGTAAGTTTCCCTTGTTCAGAAAATTAGGAAGGGAAATACCTAGGAACTTGAAATTTTCAGGGAATCTTGATACAACCTTTGAGCACCACTCTGCAAAATTTTATTCGGATCCGTTCAGTTGTTCATTTATAATGAGAGTTTGAAGATGTGGTAGGAGTTGTATAGCGGGTTCGAGTTGAAACTTAAATTGATTTCACGATGGGGATTGTGCCAAATTTGCGAGGCATAGTGATGCACTCAACCCTGTTTTTGGTTACCATTGTGTTAAGGAACTTGTTTACATCATTCTTACACAAATTCTGACAATTCTTTTGACATGCAGCAACATGAACAGCGAAATTTTGTTTGTGATGCAGCACATTCAAATTTTGGGGTACTGAAAATGACTTTCAAAGTTCAATAATGTTTTTTAGGCAGTCAAATATGAAGCATCATGCTCATATATGATGTTTTTGATACTGATATTAAGATTATTGCATATAATTTTATCAATTTTGGCTGCTGAGTTTGTTTTTGAAACTCTAGTTGTGCAACCTACCCTGTGATCACTTATCACACTCGTGCGCTCCCGCTGGATTTTCAGCACCACTCACATATTGTTCAAATTAGGACAATTTTTTCTTCATGGAGGATCAGTAGGCATCTGTAAAAATCCATTGACGTATTTTTTTCGAAATTAAAATTTTTTTTACTCCTAGTTGAGCCTCTTGAACCTCGGACACGCTATAAAACTCCTATCACATCTTCAAACTGTCATTATAAACGAACTACTGAACGGATCCGAATAAAATTTTGCAGAGTGGTGCTCAAAGGTTGTATCAAGATTCCCTGAAAATTTCAAGTTCCTAGGTACTTCCTTTCTTAATTTTCTGAATAAGGGAAACTTACTAGTTGATTGACCTTAGTACTCTGTTGAGTTTTGCCTCCGTCAAGTCTCTTCAACAGTTGCCAGGCTCTTCGGCTATCTTTGCAGAAGTCCAGATTTTCTACTAATTCCTGCCATTTTTTCTGTCTGGATTCTGCTATTTATCACTTGCTAATTGATTTCCTAGTTCAATGGTTTCCTCACTGAAGGGATTTTCATTGAATTTTTTAACATACTCCTTATATTGTGTCATGAGGTGCAGCTCCATTCCGGAGATGTACTCATTTCTTGCTCCCCTTGGAATATGATCTTTTGAGGCTTTCTTAACAATTTCATTGAAGAGTTCATAATTTTCTGGTATTGGCAGTAGGTCGTCTATCTTTTCTTCAATTGCCTGTTTAAAAGATTCCCAATTGGCCTTTTTGAAATTGAATCTAGGAGGTGGGTTTTCACATTTAATTGGGCTGATGACCGCCTTAATTTCGCATATAATTGGCCTGTGTTGGGTTCGGGGAATTGGATCTGCTACTCGTTTGTGACATGAACTATAAGTGCGTGGTCTTGGATTTTAGTGGTGATGGCCTAGATCGACGCAGAATCACAAATGCTACATTTTGGAACTGGACAATTTTTCTCAGAACATGTTGAATGTTGCGAATGGCTTCTCGACATTTTTACAAAACCATCATTCAATTTCTGTTCCCAATTTCAATTTCAATATGTACCTATAAGTACCTATGTTCAAAAATACTTGTTGGTACAAAAGAGCCAATATTGCGCTACCATACAATTTTATTTCTTGATGAAATGAACTTTTTTCCGAGTGTGTAGGAAATGCTTATTTTCTCGTAATATATGCTTCATTTGATATTCATGCAGCATGACTGGAGCTAGGATTTTTATGCTTTTGAAAAATAATTTTATATGCATAAAATAGGTACGCATTTATTTTGATCAAATTATGACAAAATATGGCCTTATCCATCAAAATCACATCAATAAGTACCTATGGGTATCTACAGAAAGGATTTTTCATTTTTTATGTTGGTGAGGGGAAGACTAGAAAATCAAGAAATTCAAAAAAATAAAAGGTTTAAATCTTCAATTTTACTTTGAATAATCAATTTTATGTTATCATACAAATCGCTTCAACGCGATGAGAAAAAATTTTTAAAAAATTGTTTTTCCAATTTTTTCCCGAGTTTTTCCATGTGCATTTATGATAAAAATCCGAGCTCCAAGCATGACTATGTTGGCAACACAATTATTCAAAAGAAAACGACCTGTCATTTGCAATACGATCTTGTTTTCCTGTAGGTAGAGGTACGGATTCGGAATTCATTCCCCTATCGCTGCGATATTTGTGGTGCATTGTTTTCCCGCGAACGTGGTTGGTTAACACACCAGCAGCAACAACATCCGAAGCCGGTTTGCTGCCCAGTCTGTGACAAACAGTTCACTAATAAAAGCGATTTTATTGAGCATGTATCAACGCATAGTGAAAAGAAACCTTACAAATGTAGCACTTGTGGCAGACGATTCAACCGGTATGCCAGTAAATTGAGGCACGAACGCTTGCATGCGATTAGACCTGGTTTTGAATGCGCTGATTGCGGGGAAAAGTTATACTCCAAAGATTATCTCATTAGACACATGAAACTACATTCCCGTAAGAGACCATTTTCATGCAAATCGTGTAGCAAACGTTTTGCTCGAAAGTATCATCTCAAGAGGCACCAACGGGCGGCGCATAGTGAAGAGAGACCCTTCGAATGCCGCATTTGCAACCAAAAATTCAAGCATAATTACGGCATGGCAAGGCACGAACGTATCCATGTGGAGGGCCCTCGTTTTGAGTGTTCCCATTGTGGCAAGAAATTCAGCGATAAGACCAACTTAGCACATCACATTATATCATCTAAATGTACTTAAATTTCAGTATTTAACTACATACCTACCTATATCTAAGTGTGTTTAGATTCGAATGTGCTTGTTGTTTTTTTTTTTTTTTTCAATTTGAAAAAACTTGACATTAAACTTGAGCGATTTCTAAAATTCAGTTTATTCTTAGAGATTAGCGCAGTGTCGCATTAAGGGTTTCGTGAGCTCTAGTCCCTAATTCCGAAAAATTTTGTGTCCTCACTCCCTCCCCCCCTCCCCCAAAAAAACCAATCCAACAAATATGTTTCACCAAATTTTTTATCAGGGCTTGAAACCACCAAAACCTAATAAAACCATCATATTATTATAACCATGTTTTTCAATTGATTTTAACCATTACTTACTACAACCATTTCAACTTCTTATTGTAAAATTTAAAAACAACAACGAAATACCAATATGTTGGAAAAAATGAAAACCAATTTATTCAAAAATAACAATTTAGAAAAAAAGAAATTGAATTGAAAAAACCAAACCCACCATATATCGTTTTCGTTTCGTTTCAGATTTGTAAAGTTTTTCGTTACGTTATTTTTCCATTATTTTGTTACACAGATATTTCTGTTTATCGTTATATTTTAATTTCAGTTTCCCGTTATTTCTTTATTTCGTTTCGTTTTTCGTTAGAGTACAAAAATGCCCAAATTGGGGGTTACTCTGAAAAAAAAAAAAAAAAAACTGAAAAAAGTACAAAATGGTTTAAGAATTTCTCAGTATTTTATGCTCGTGTGTGTGAATCGAAGTTATGAAAGGAGGAGGGTTTTATAAAGTTGCTGTTTGAGTGACCATTTTTTGGTTTTGAATTTTGAAAGAGGCTCTCCTTAATTTGGGGGAAGTTGCAAAATTGTGGGCAAGTTTTTTACAAATTAAATTTCATTTCAATCATTTTTAAAAATCAATTTTCTAGTAATTTCTAATTTGAGAGATTTCGGTGACACCACTTTTTTCAATTTTGAGAAATTTAATTAGAATATTTTCATTTTTTAAAAAATGTATATTTTTTACAGATTTTTAGTCATTGAATTTTGAAACTTGAAAGCAGCAATTTTGTTGATCAAGTTGATTTTGATGTCAATTGACTATTGAGCCATTTATGATTATTTTTATGAAATTTTTCCGTGATTGTCAGTACTTCTAGTTTTCAATACATAATTAGGTATGTATTTTTCTCATGCCATGTGTTTCATTAATTTTTACAACGAATTTCAACTAAGTACAGTATTTTCAAACCAACTTTTTTAATTTTTTATTGATTGATAATTTTTCAATCATTTTGCACAACATTTTAATAATTATTTTGTACATTTTTTCAACAATACCTAGTAGGTAAAAAAACGAAAGAAAATGACGTATTTTTTTCGTAATAAAAATATTTTTCGTATCTTCTTTTTTCATTTTTTTTTTTTAGAGAGAGAGAGAGCAATGTCCTATTACTTAGCCTGTTTATCTAATTTAGGCAAAACTTACGACATATCGCACCTTGGGAGTAATAAGGTTACATCTCAATAAAAATCGATTTTGAGATTTTTAGATTTTTAGGGTTTGTATGACCCCCCCCCCCCCACAGTGGGATGTGAAAATATTTAGGAGGAAAAAAATTGAAATTTGGGGTATAGGGGTTTTTTAATGCGCTGAACACGATTTTGAAGGTATTTTCACTCAAAACCCCAAAGGGGAGGTAGGGGGAGGGGGTAAAAACTCAAAATTTTGAAAATTTTCATGTGGGGTGTCTAAATGTAGGTTTTTTAATGCGCTGAACACAATTTTGAAAGTATTTTTACTCAAAACCCCACAGGAGGGGGAGGGGGAGGGGGTAAAAACTCAAAATTTTGAAAATTTTCATGCGGGGTGTCTAAATGTAGGTTTTTTAATGCGCTGAACACGATTTTGAAGATATTTTCACTCAAAACCCCAAAGGAGAGGTGGGGGGAGGGGGTAAAAACTCCAAATTTTGAAAATTATCATGTGGGGTGTCTAAATGTAGGTTTTTTGATGCGCTGAACACGATTTTAAAGATATTTTCACTCAAAACCACAAAGAAGTGGCAGGGGGAGGAAGTTAAAACTCTTGATGTTGAAAATTTGTGGATGTCTGTATAATCTAGTCAAATTAGCTCATATGAGAACTCAACTTGGAATAAATTGGGGGACATTTTTTTTTGCACAAAAATGCTCAGAATGGTGTCCTAAATGACATACTAAAACCCACTCTTAAATCCGCGTGAAGCTTCTTTTCCCCCCAGACCCACATTTGTGCTGCCTAGCACAGTTTATTGCGATTTTCTAGCGAGGAGTTGAGTTTACGTCGAAAATAGCTTTATTTTTGTGTTCTATGTCAAATTTCCGATCTAGTTAGTGATATATTAACTGTCCTTCTACCCCAAGGGGGGTGGAGCCAGAACCATTCAAATAAGGGGGGCTTCCTGAAAAATACATGAAGGTTATAGGCGCCTAAGAGAGGTGAAATGGTCCCCGAAAGCGCTTGAGTTGATATTAGCATGGAAGATGGGTACCATTGAGAAACTTCCTACTAAGAATTATACATAACATACTGAAAAATTTTCAAAATTGGTTGAAATGGGGCTCAGAAAAGTGTTATTGAAATTTCAGAAACGGGGGGTTCCTCAAAAGGGGGAGAGGATGTGGATCTGAAATTTTTTACACGGAAGTTTCTCAATGGTACCCATCTTCCATGCTAATATCAACTCGAACGCTTTTGGGGACCATTTCACACCTCTTAGGCGCGTACAGCCTTTATGTGTTTTTCAGAAAACCTCCCTTATTTGAATGGTTCTAGCCCCACCCCCTTGAGAGTAGAAGGACAGTTGATATATCACTAGATCGGAAACTTGACATAGAACACAAAAATGAAGCTATTTTTGGTGTAAAATCAACTTCTCGCGAGAAGATCGCGAAAAACTGTGCTAAGTGGCACAAATGTGGGTCTGGGGGGGGGGAGAAGCTCCACGCAGATTTAGGGTGGGTTTTAGTATGTCATTTAGGACACCATTCTGAGAATTTTGTCATAAAAAAATTTCCCCGAATTTATTCCAGGTGAAATCCCTATTTGTCTGTTAGTATGTATCTACCTAATGTACAATAACATGCCTATTTTGTTTGATCGACTACTGAACTTTTTTTTTTTAAATTACGCTCGTTTTAGGTGGCCTCCTGGCCTATAGTGTGTCAAATGTTTTTTTCTCGCGCATATTTCGCGCATTTGGTCAAAATTGGTAGACATAAATCCGCCCATATGCGCAGCGAGCATATGCTCATAACATCACTGGTCATATTTTTACCCACCAAACCCTTATTTCCAAAAAATTGATGATTTGTAGCAATAATACATCAGTTTTGGTTGTATTTTTCCTGTTTTTGCCCAAGGTGGCGAGTTGTGGCAAAAACTGATAAAAGCATGTAAAAGCATACATTTCAGTGGTACTTTTCATGAAAAAAGGTTTTCAAGGAACATCAAGGATTTTTTTATAATTCGAAGTTTATGTTGAATTTACACAGTAAAATGTACTGGCTTTGATTAAAGATTACTCGGCCTATGGATCATCGAAACTAAAAAACAAGCATATTTTTGGAATCTACGTTGAAAATGCTACAAGAAAGCATCAACAGTATCAACATCAACGCACATGTCACGAAAATTCACGCATGTTCAAACAAGTGCATCTTGTCATGAAACCAGGTGCCTCTATTCAACACACTGCCATAGCAACATAACATGTGTTCATACTGCCAGCACAAGTGAAAGCAAATCATTCGAGGGTTATAGTACACGTTGGGATTGAGTTTTGGTCATATTGGTGCAGTTCGTTTTTTTCGATTTCTTGATTTTTTTCCTCCTAAATATTTGCACATCCCACTGTGCCCCCCCCCCCCTTCAACCAAAAATAACACTTTAGAAACGCAAATGGCCTAACTCAAAATCCCAATAACATTGCAAGTTGTTTGGAGTTATAAGGGGACATCTCAAAAAACTCCATTGTTTTTGAGTAAATTTCGCGCATACAAAATGTTAAAAAACAGTTTTGATTGTTTTGAAATGTTTGTCAGATAGAAATAGTCACAAGAAGTGTATTTTTTATTGGTTTGTACCAAATGGAAAAACATTTTTAAATTGATCACTTTTCAGAAAATGAATTTGGCAATATAATGAAATTTTAGTTTTTTGAAAAAAACTCAAAAACTAAGCACTCTAGAAAAAAAACTAACGACGTTATGTCGATTGGAAATTTAATTCTCTACAACTTTGAGAAGTTGACATTTTTTTGGACGCTTCCTTTCGCCTCCAGAACAATTTTGATGAAAGGTGATAACTCAAAATGTTTTCCAAACATTGAAATATTTCCTCTTTAAGTTATTATTTTTCAAAGTTTTCTTATGCTAAACGAAGGTAGGATACCGGATCTTTAAAATGAGGTGCTATTCATTTCATTCTTCACAATTAATTATTGTTGAAAATAATGTAAAAATCGTGTCTTGGTAATTGTTTATTTCGTCGTTATAATTCATCAAACTATCGAGATCATTTCTATAGTATATATACACAGCTACATACAAGCAAAACAAGTTCATCAGGCTCTCATTCAGCCCCAATTACACGTAGGAAGCTAATTTTTTTCTAATAAAAAGCCTTCGACGAGTACTTGATGCGAAACATATAGCGAAGGCCAAATTTTGAATTTAAGGGCCCCAAATTTGGGGAAAAGGGGCCTAAAATCGACATAATTTTTTTTTGGAAATACGTTTTCTTCCAAATTGCAATTTGAACTGAATTCCAAAATTTGAACCGATTTGGTTCCGTAAGGGGGTGGGGAGATATGCCAGAAAAACTCATTTTTGGGCCCCCTCCTCTAAATTTTCGAAAAATGGAACGATAATAGTAGGGGAACAACTGCGGTGGGTAATTCTCAAAAAAAAAGGTCAATTTTGATATGCATAATTTTGAAAAACAAAAATCATTTTTTTGGAAAATTTCAAGTGGGAATCATTTGTATAGGTGTCCCAGATCCCTTTTCTAGTGTTGGCCTCAATTCAATCCCCCCCACTGTGGGCCCTGACCCCCTTAAAACGGCGATAATTAGGATTCGACCCTCTAGATGTGTAATGTGTCGATTAATATGTTTTCGAGGTCGTAGAATTCGAATCTGGACCTTTTTTTTTGGTAGGGGTGGTGGTGAGGTGTGGGGAGGAGGAAAATGTCAAATTTTGCTTGTATTATTGCGTAATATCTCAACTAGCGCGATAAAAGTACAGCTGTCTGAAATTTGGACAAGTCGAAGGACAAATGAGCGCTGGACAAGCCGAAGGACAATCTCAATGTTTTTTCGTTTCTAGCTTTACTTACTGGACATAATTTGATTTTTAACATGTAATAAATGTGTACTTATAATGCAGAATAACTTCCCTTTCTCAATTATCGTTTTTGGCGGGTTCATCCGGGTAAATAAAAAGGCAAGCCGAAGGACACATTTTTTTCCACACATCAAAACTTTATAGATTAATACGATCAGAACGAGCTGTTACGTAGGTTTTTGAAAAACACGGTGCGGGGTAACATTTCTATGAGGACAGTGAACCAGTGTGCAGCCACTCACCAGAAAAAAAATGTTGGATTGGGAAGTCAGCAAAAATAATTGAAAATTGCTCTAAAATTGGCGCAAAAACTGTGAGACAGTTTTCAAATGTGAAATGTGAGCTTCCTATGGACCTATTGCAATTGCAATTTGCACAATAATGGACCTTCGTGTTCTATGATAATGAGAATGTGTCAATTTTTCCCCCAAAAAATGAAGTTCATGACACTTTATAACATTCATTTTCAAAAACATGGTGTGAGACAGGCAAGTCGAAGGACATTTGGGGTATAAAATCGAATGTACACCAATGACGGGAGGGGGGCTGGACAGCTCAATATCAAGTGTAAAATGTGAGGGAGGTGATGCTTGTATGGACAAAAAATTTTTTTTAAAAATTATGCTAAAACCATTTAGAAATTTGCTGTGGACACGAAATTTACCATTTTTTGAGAATTACCCATTTGGGGATAGTCTATACTTTTTGCTTCACAACAAGGCCATTCCGAGCACTGTAGCATTATTTGGTGCAGAGGAATTCGCTTTTGAAAAAAGTGATGCGCAAAATAAAAAAATGGATTTCCATCATTTTTGCATTGGAGTATAGAGTTGTCCCAGAGGATTGGATGGTGGGGGGGGGGGGGGTGGTACATTATTATTTATTTCTAATACAGTAAAAGCCGCTTAATGTTATAACGTTTGTTCCAGGCCAATTTAATAACACAAACCGATTGAGCAAAAAGTGATTTTTTTGCCAAAAATTTTTATATGGTCAATTTTTTACTAAATATGTTGTCATTGAACTAAAATTTCGCTAAAATTGAGAGAAAAAGTGTTGAAAATGGGTTGAAACTTCAAAAAGTGATGAAAAAAGTATTAAAAAATGATGTCAATCAGAAAAAAGTCTGAAATTTCAGAAAAATCAGGGAAAAACTGGGTGAAAAAGTGTTAATACCTAATATTTAAAAATTACATAAAAATGCAAAAAAAAGTTTGAAAATCACTTAAAAATTACATATAACATTAACCGATGCTCTAATTACAATAACCGATGGAATTTCAATGTAATGAGATATAAAAAATTGGGACCAAACCATTTTAATAACATAAAGCGATTTATAACATTAACCGTTATAATAATAAGCGGTTTTTACTGTATCATTTTATCACACATTGGGAGTAATAAAGTTACATCTCAAAAAGGTGAAATTTTACAGGAGAATGATTTTTTTTTTTTTAAAACTTGATTCATTATTTTCATCAACTTGGAGAGGAGCGGAAAGTCGTAGTTGAAGATATCAAAACTAGAAAGCTAAAGTATTTAGCTCATAAAAAACGAGAAAACGGTATTTTCATGCTAGCGGTACAGGGGAAAATCCAAGGAAGATCGACGAGAGGGAGGAAACGATCGGAGCTGTTGACAACAAACTCACCAGCCAACTCTCCCTGTAAGACCCTGAAAGAAACGATCAGATACGCTAGATACCGGCTAATATAGGTGGACATATACGCTATCTCCTGTAAAGGAGCGCGACTACGACGACGACGATCTTTCAAAAAAAGTTGTCCCAGAGAATCGGCGAGGGAGGAGGGATGCATCTCTATTCCTATTGGCATAAATGTCGAACTATTAGTGGTCTTGGATTTTATTT